>NW_007253822.1:1354258-1421685 GCF_000164805.1 Carlito syrichta | reverse complement strand
TTTTTTTTTTTTTTTTTTTTTTTTGAGTTCGAGTCTCACTCTATTGCTGAGGTTAGAGTGCAGTGGCACGCTCACAGTCACCACAGCCTTGACCTGCTGGCCTCTGGCGATCCTTCCTCCTCAGCCTTTCAAGTAACTGGAACCACAGGCGTGCACCACCACACTGGGCTAATTTTTTTTGTTTATTGTAGAGATGCAGTCTCGCCAAGTTGCCCAGGTTGATCTCGAACCCCTGGGCTCAGGCAATCCTCTAGCCTCTTCCTCCTAAAGTGCTGGGATTACAGGCGTGAGTCACTGTGCCCTACTGTCCCTTTTTCTAAAACAGATTCTAAATTACTTCACTTTTTTCATTGGAGAGCATGGCAGAGACTGCTATTTGCCTATTCCAATCTATATCTTTCCTTTCCTGCTGGTGACAAGACTAATTTGAGCTGACCCTGCTGGAGACCACATCTTCTAGCCTCCCTTGCAGCTATATAAAGTCATGTGAGAAAGTATTGCTGACAAACATAAAGCAACGGGTCATGCATCATCTACTAGGAGGTCTCCTCAAAAGGTGGATGGACTCTTTTTTTTCTTTCTTCCTCTCTCTTCTTATTTGGAACATAAATGTTATAGCTGGAACTTCATGCACCGTCTTGAGTGCATGGGATGCAGGTCACACACTAGGGATGGCAGAATTGGAAATTGGAGAGAGCTTGAGTGACTCTTTAAGGTTCTATGCAGACCTTACTTGTCTACATATAGTCTTCTTTTGTTGAGAAATACATTTCTATCTTGTTTAAGCCATTGTTCTTTGGATGATTTCTATTATAAGTAGCTACGTCCAAAATATAATGTTAAGTACACAAAATATACTTTAATTATACCAAAAAATAGTACATATTTCTTAACCATTTATATAGAAGCTTCTTTTTAATCCCTGTTGACTTTGATTAGAGTAAAACCACAATAATGGCTCAAACTTAACTTGTAATACCCATAGTTTTACTTTAGTATTTAGCCTATGTTAAATTTCATGCTTGTTTTGGCCTCTTCTCTAACAGGTCAAGGTCATTTCCATCCTACTTTATTTTTTCAGAGTTATTGATAATATTAATAATTCATAACAATTTAGGAAACACTGTGGTTGGGCTAAATGGTTTAAGATTTGGAGTTTGAAGGCCAAGACCAATCCTGGTACTAGTACTTCTTAGTTATGTGATTCTGCACAAGTTCTTTAACCCCTCTAAGTTTCCGTTTTATTTTATTTATTTTTATTTTTATTTTTTATTTTTTGAGCTGGAGTCTCACTCTGTCATCCAGACTGGAGTGCAGTGGCTGCTCCCGGCCACCGCAGCTTCAACCTGCTGGGCTCCGGCGATCCTTCCGCCTCAGCCTTACAAGTAGCCGGAATTACAGGCATGTGCTACCACGCCCGGCTGATTTTTTGATTTATTGTAGAGATGAGGTCTCGCTGCCCAGGCGGGTCTGGAACCTGCAGGCTCGGGCAATCCACTCACCTCAACCTCCCAAAGGCGCGGGATTACAGGCTGAGCCACCGAGCCCGGCTAAGTTTCAGTTTTAACCACAAGAAACAGGTAATAATTCTGCCTTACTGATTTATTAACATATAAATAGAGAATCTGTTTGAAAGTATTTTGTAAAATATAAAACATCATGCAAATGTTAGTTGTTATAAATATTATTAGAATCCTGAAATATAAGAGGCACATAATAAGTTTTGTTATCCATACAGATGTTGACTAGAAATACAAGAGGGGATACTTTTAAAGATTCCAACATGGTGGTTTCTAATATAGTCTATTACTTTTCTGAGGGTAGAATGAATCTTTAATTAGAAACTTTATTGCAAAACTATAAATTTTTTTGCTGTAGAATTGTTTAGGCATAGAGGAAAACTATTTAAGATCTTGTATTCAGACAATGAATCTTAGAATCTTTGTACTCTTGGTTCACTCCATCTCCCTTCTCCCCACACCACACTGTTTTGGATCAGTGGAATCTGAGTATATTACCCTTGAAGAGCATGACTGAAAGGTCAAAGCCATTCTTTTACGGCATGCCAATCATTTGGGGCACAACTGAAAGAGTCAGTAAAAATCAAGATAACTTATATCTGTTACTTTCTCATTGTCTTGGTGGGCAATCATACAAAGAATTATGCAAGCTCAATTTTCTCTTCAAAAACAATATTGATTTCTGCATAATATTTTCTGATGGTCCAAGGATCTTACGTTAACTCCCCAAACGAACTGGAAACACCCATTTGATTCCTTACAGTTACGCAAAAATTTCAGAAGATGAAAATACTTTAGTAGAAGAACTGAACTGAAAATCACATGTATTTATCTCTCATATTATGATTTTACTGAATCTGTTACATTGATGTACTCTTGTAGGGTGAGCACACATCTTGGTTTACCTGGGACAGTCTTAGTTTATGTCTGTGGAATCCCCCTAATTATTTAAAGTGCCCCTTTTACTTCCTGAAGCAATGATAAATTATATGCTTACCCTATTTTAGAGGCATTTTATTGTACTGGGTGAGTAACATGGGATACCTTTACAAATTCTAGGCTGGGACCATTCTTTTGTGCACAATCTGCCTTATCATGGTGACTTTAAATCAATATCTCTTATCTGTGTATTCTTGAACAAGTCTGACTAATTCAACCTCTTCTTAGGAAATAAAAGGCTTTAAAACATCATCACCTCTGAACAGCTATATCAGAAGTTGACAAACTTTTTGTAAAGGACTAGGTAGTCAATATTTCAGTCTACTCAATTCTGTTGCTATAGCATGTAAACCGGAGGATTCAGTTGTGTTCCAACAAAACTGTATTTACAAAAACAGGAAGAAGGCCTGATCTGGCCTGTGGGTTGATCTCTGATCCAGTGTTGCAATATTTCGTCTTGATAACTGATTCAATGGAATCCATTATGCCCAAAATTCTTCCAGAGTGTTAAGAGAAGCAAAAGGCAAACACTTGGCCTTAGATTGTAAATAATGTCACGGAAAAGCACTCCCAATTCTTACCAACAAAGCTCCTAATCATTCTGTCATCGACACAACCTGTTGAGTCCAATGAGTTACATTTGACATTCATTCTAAAAAAGTGCGATGATGATGTCCCCTCATTAAATAAACAATGCTCATGTGTGTTCTTCTAGTGCTGTGGAATTGACAGGCAGCTAGCTTTTATTGCTTAGGTGTTTACATTTTGTGTGTGTGTGTGTGTCCAACATGTATTATAAAGAAGTTTCTGGAAAATTTTATTTTATTATGTACCTCCTGTGTTTTCAAGAGATGGGGAGAAGGGGGCAAATCTGCCTATGAGAAACACACCTCAAATACATAAACAAGTTTGCATCTGTGAAAAAAGACTTGGAGAGAGGAAAGAATTGAAAACACGCTAGTATTTAGAACACAAGAGGAAAGTCCATTGCCCTTTAAGTCGAAACAGGAGGAAAGATGTGAAGAAAAGCCTTGAATAAAATGAAATAAATGCTGAAACTATACTCAGAAATTCACTGAAGCCCTAGATTGTTTTCTTGCTATGTTGAGAATTGTGACAATATGGTGTGGTACACAGTGGGTATGAGTAACATGTATGTGTGTGTCTGAACAGGAATTAAAATTAGACAGCAACAAAATGTCAAGACCAAGATATTGGACATATTAAGCGAAGAAATATGTTCAGTCAGTGTAAATAGACAAAGTGTGACGTGCTCTAAATGATGATGAGTGGAGGAATTCTTTGCTGTCTGACCTGGAATATCACACCCCAGTCAGGAATGAGTGGACTGTCTCTCCTGGAGAGGTAGACACTAGTTGCAGCCTGGGGAAAGAGGAAACATAAAAGCAAATCTAGATTTGCCTTGCAATGAGAGCTGCATATTAATCTAAAGAGTTTCTAAAAAATCAAAAAGACATTTTTCAGCAAAATACACCCCTAGAGCCTCAATCATAAAGCAGGGGAATAAACTTGAAACAGGATTGATTTCATCTTAAAGGGAATATGTCTTTGAAATGCTACCAACTGTAGTTGTCTTATTTGGTTTTCAATCCTATAACAAAATTGTGCCATATTGTGTCAAATAGAAAGATAATACAACAGCTTTAAACAAATTTTGTAATTATGGGATCAATCAAAAGTGCATTAAATTTGTGTGTATTTGGGAAGTTATGCTGTTGAATACTAAGTAGCTCTAAATATCAACCTCCATTTTTTTCACTTCAGTTTCAAGAACTTGACTCTAAAAGGGTGAGATTTCCCTAATAGAAGTTACAGACTAACAGGGATCCTATGAATTTTAGTTATTTGGCATTCTCTCAGAGACTGACAATATTTAGGCACAGAAGAGATTAATGTGGTTTAACACTTCTTTTATCAGACCCTAGATACGGTTCTAACCTTTGGGTATACTCAGATTTCAGTGGAACATAAACTAAACTCATGAATAACTAGGTTTCTTGTGCTAAGGGAAGAGTTGACAATCAAATTCAATTTGGTTTGATTTTTTTTCAAATTGTCTTTCCAGCATTTCTTGTCCTTTGATTAGAGAGGGAAAAAAGATGAGTAGGTTAGGAAGGGCTTGTAGATGTTTAAAGAGTCAGGCAGGCCTGAATTTGAAGTCCTATCCCAATAATTAGGAACTTGGGCAAGTAATTTCCTTCTCCAGACTTCTGTTTCCTTATCTATAAGTTGGAAAAAATTTTAGTATCCTCTTTACTAAGTTGTTGTGAGAACTATCTAAGATAATGAATGCAAACTGCATAGCCCAAAGCCTGGCACATAATAAGAGATCAAGCAAATACAGCTGTCTGATAAAGACCCTAAGGTCATAATTAAAACCACCAAAGTTCTGAGTAAGCTTGGTAGGAGGTAGGTGCAGGAGATGTTCTCTTTCACGAAATTTTATTTTATCAGCACCAAGAGCAGGATTAGTAAACTTGAGTAGGATTTGAGAAGGCAGAGGTTGTCAGCATAGAAAACTGGGACTGCACACAAAGTCCCTGACAGATTAATAGTTTATCTTTTATCTTGATTATATCTTGATTCACCTTAAACAAATCTTTTTAACTGTGTACCCTTTTACACTCTTCTTTCCAGAAATTTCTTCTGTCAATGGGCTGTTTTATTAAAAATATTTTTGGCGGGGCTTGGTGACTCAGTCTTTAATCTCAGCACTTTGGGAGGCTGAGGTGAGTGGATTTGAGACCAGCCTGGGCAACTTGGCGAGACCTTGTCTCTACAATAAATTAAAAATTAGCCAAGTGTGGTAGCATGCACCTGTGGTTCCAGTTACTTGGAAGGCTGAGGCAGAAGAATCGCTGGAACCCGGCAGGTGGACGCTGGGGTGGCTGTGAGCGTGCCACTGCACTCCAGCCTGGATGACGGAGTGAGATTCTGACTCAAAAAAAAAAAATTTTTTTTTTTTTTTACTATAGTCTTTTGGTTGGATGTGTGCTCAAACCTCTGATGGGCAAATTTAGCAAGTAATGCTATATTAACATATTTGTTTCCTCTCTGTGCTAACATGTTTCCATAGAAGAAAGTACATTTTGGAGCTTTCTATTTTTTTTTTTCCTGTTTATTAAAAAAGTCCTCTTCCTACAAAGTGCCTGGAAAAGTTATATTTATCCTTTATCTCTTAAGACATGATTTATCTTAACAAATCATTTTACTAAGTGTCCTGTAGCATAAAATAAACTGAACCTGACACTTCTCACATGAGTATTTCATGAACCCTGAGATTTAAATAAGACACTCAAAACCATCCAGGGATCTGGAAGAAGAGGTGAGAGGAAGAAACCAGAATGATCCTATCCTTCACTGGGCAATAAGGGTGTGTCAAGCCTTATACTAGGTACTTTATACAGCCTCACAGCAGTTTTGTGAAGTCCATGCCCCCGTTTTATGGCTGGGGATGCTGCAATTCAGAGAATTGAGTAATCAGTTGAAGGTCATTTGAAGTGGCAGACCTGGGATTTGAACTCAGAGTTTACATCCTTTGCCCCTGAATCTAGTGTTAATTAGCACCCATTCCATCTTGCAAAATAACACCATGGCTAAGGCTGCTTCCTTCCCTTGGCTGCACTGAAAAAGTGGTACTTTTGCTGCCTTAAGGAGCAGTGGGAACAGGAGAAAAAAACTTCCCTTAACAGTATGGTCTCCTGAACAGCAGCAGCACCACCTGGGAACTTAGAAATGCAACTTCTCAGGCACCATCCCAGACATAAAGAATCAGAAAACTCTGGGGTGGAGTCAACAGGCTGTGATCTAACAGGCCCTCTAGGGCATTCTGATGGGCATTACAGTTTGAGAATCACTGCTGTAAAACTCTGGACCTCTCGTCTCTAAAATAACAGATTTGAGCTGGATACTTACTGTGTGTCTTGCCTTATCTATCAATGACCAACCATAGAGACTTCCCTGGAAGGGCGGAGGTGAGAAGAATCTTATGAGCAAGGTTGAGGATATTTCCATGTAGAATCCGATGACAGTTTTCAGCTTCTCCAAAAAGTAGTACAAAACACACTCTGTTCATTCCTGACAACAGCATGGAAGCCTTTTAATTAGTCCACCCTGGAGAAAATAGAGATGTACTCGTTAAGTAATTGCTCTGATTACCAGTGGGCAGGGGTGTGCATTGTTTTCTGATGCATTTGTTAGGAGTGAGAAGTGTACCAAACTGAAGGCTTCTTACAGAGGGTGTTAACATAAAAGGACTCCAACATGCTGTGTGGGGGAGAGGGAGGTGGCACTGATGGCAGGAACAGTCACAGAGTCAAACACACACAGAGATGCATCCATACACAGGCACAGGCACAGGCACACGTTCACTCACTCACAAATACCAGTTCACACTGTGCAGACTGATCAATGGCCTGTATCCCAGGGAAGTGAGCATTACTATTCCAGGTACTTGCTGAAAGTTCCAAGAAAATAACAAAGCCTGGTACCTTCCTCCAAGTTTGCATTACATGGGGTTAAATGTTTTTTGGAAGGTGACTCAGTTCAGTGATAACACATACAGACCCAGGTTACAGGCATGTAAGAAACTGGGATGAATGCTATTTATAGAAATGTCCCATCTTATAACTTTATAACTGAGGGTGTCTAATACTAGCACACACTCAACCCTGGCAATGAGTCTGAGTCATGGTATCACACACTCTCAGAGTTGGAAAGGAATTTTGAGACTGAACCCTCCACCTGCCTCCCCAACCAAAGCCCTTTCTACAATGGGTCTGTTTCAGTATCGTCTTTCAATCGAGTGCCTGCTAGATGGGTCCATACTGTTGGAGCCAAACACAGAATGGGGTTTTGAACCCCAGTCACAAGTGCTAGTTCCTAGGATTGAGGTTCCTAATAGCACCCTATGGGAAAAGAGAAAAGAGGCCCATAACTAAATGGGTGGCCTTATTGTTCTTTAGTTAAAATTTCCTAGCATAAGAATTTAACTGGGCCGGGCTTGGTGGCTCAGCCTGTAATCCCGCGCCTTTGGGAGGCTGAGTGAGTGGATTGCCTGAGCCTGCGGGTTTGAGACCCGCCTGGGCAGCAAGACCTCATCTCTACAATAAATCAAAAAATCAGCCGGGCGTGGTAGCACATGCCGGTAATTCCGGCTACTTGGAAGGCTGAGGCGGAAGGATCGCTGGAGCCCAGCAGGTCGAGGCTGCGGTGGCTGGGAGCAGCCACTGCACTCCAGTCTGGGCGACAGAGTGAGACTCCAACTCAAAAAAAAAAGAAGAATTTAACTGGCTTAGTCCAATCAAATCACCTGGATGAAGTGGTCCAATCAATGGTGGCCAAAGACAATTCTCTGCAAGGGGGTGAGGGCAGGGCAGATTCTCCAAGTGGCACAGGGTGATGAAGCTGACAGTAAACATCAATTACCACATTGACTTAAAGTTACTGGTGGACAAGCCTGTCTCCACTACCATATCATGAGCATCATCACAATATCTTATTTGTCTTAATGCCACTTTCTGGTAGAGTATAAACATGTTAGAGTATAAACATGAATTAATTTTATTTTTAAAAAAAGGCTATAGACTTTAGGGCTAAAACCAAATACTGCAATTTTCCTTTTTCCAGGCTTGTGGTAAAATATCACTCTCCTACCCTTATGGAGTCAGGTGCGGCCATATGACTTTCTTTGGTCAATAAACTGTGAGCAGAAGTAAAGGCCACATCTAGGTAGAAGGATTTAAGAACCCTTGCTTGTTGTGACTGGATAAACCACTCTCTACTGTACTCGACGCCATTCCTTTCCTGGGTAGTTTAACATATGGGGACAGACATATTGTGTGTGCTGCATTTGGTCTCTCACTTAATCTCCTAACAAATCTCCTAGCAAATGAGACCCAGGGAGATTAGTTGCCCAGGGTTACATAGTATGGTCAGGACTCAAATGAGGCCTTGCTCTTGGCACTACACTCACTCAGTCACTTTGTCAGAACGTATTTATTTCTTTAGAACCCTGTATTAGTTTGCTCAGGTTACCATACGAAAATACTACAGACTGAATGACTTAACAGAATTTATATTCTCACAGCTCTGGAGGCCGGGAAGCCCAAGATCAAGGTGTTGGCAGATTTGGTTTCTTCTGATGCCTCTCTCCTTGGCTTGCAGATGGCCGCCTTCTTGCTATATCCTCACTTGGTCTTTCCTCTGTGTGCACAAGTCCCTGGAGGCTCTCTGTGTGTCCAAATCTCTTCTTTTAATAAGGACATCAATCAGGTCGGATGAGGGCTCATTTAACCTCTTTTCACCTGTTTACAGGGCCTCTCTCCAAATACAGTCACATTCTGAGGTACTGGGGATTAGGGCTTCAACATATGAATTTGGGCGAGGAGGACACAATTCATTCTATAACATGTCCCAATCTGGCTCTCTTTCATTTCCCCACTTTGGCACTAGCTCTGCTCTCTCTAGTCCCCAGATATGTTGGATGATTTCCTGCTGGTGACAGTCATTCAAAACGAGGACCTTCTTCCAATGTGGTCTGAGTGGTGTTGAGAATCATACACTCTTGCTTCTCTTGTTCCAAATACTATTCTTCCATTAGCCTTAGTTTTCTAACAGCTATGTCATTCAGTTGACTCTTCATGAACTTTTATTCAACATAAATTCTAGAGCTTCTTTTTGAGGCAACTACTGTCAAGTTAAATCTTCCTCATTCTATCTTTATTTAGTTGATTTATTTTAAAACTCAAATGCAGTCATTTATATCCACATTTATTCCTATTTTATTTTTTCTTTCAGCACTTTATTTTATTTTAGAGTTGTGGGTTACATGTGAGGATTTACTATATAAGTAAATTGTGTGTGGTAAGGTTGGGGCTTCAAGAGAGCCCCCTCTCTCTCTAGTAGTGGACATGGTACCCAATGGGTTGTTGTGTGCCCCTTAGCTCCCTCCCTCCCACCTCCTCCCCGCTAGTGGTGCTCAGTGTCAGTTATTCCTGCCTTTGTGCTCACATACCAAGGTTTAGGGCCCACTTATGAGTGAGAACATGTGGTATTCAGTTTTATTGTTTCTGTGACTGTTCACCTAGAGTAATGGTCTCCAGTCCCATTCATGTTGCTGCAGAGGACATGATTTTGTTCTTTTTGATGGCTATGTGGTATTCCCTCATGTATATGTACCATGTTTTCTTGATCCAGTCCACTTTTGATGGGCATCTGGGTTGGTTTCATGTTTTTGCTATTGTGAATAGTGCTGTAGTGAACATACATGTGCAGGCATCTTTTTGGTAGTGTGCACATTTGTTTTTCTGATTGTAAAATACATATTTATTATCATACACATTATATTTTCTTGTGTTATTTTTGACTTCTTGCTTGTGGCTTTAAAGATCTTTTGTACATAATCGTTTTCCTGGTGTACTTGCCAGTTCTCTCAGCTATATGTTCACTGCTAGTTTCATAAGTAGACCTTCTCCACCTTTATCTAAGTTGTTAGAAGACATGTTTAGCCAGAAATGTCCAATAGAGCACTAAGTCATCCTTGGACTGCCTCATGTAGTTTGAAATCTGTCCATTCATTCAAGTGCCTAAAAGAACACTGGTGAACTCACCACACTGCCCAGCATCTAGCCGATAGTTGTCATCAGGAATTTCTTTCTACTTTGAGTCAAAAAAGTGAACTGCCCCATCCTTTCTGTCTTTTGCTTGAGCTATTATGCAGATAGTTAAGCTCACTTGGACTTGAACCACCTCCTTTTTGGCTGCTAGAGATTTGGTTCTGTTGGCTCTGACACTTCTGGATCCTGGAGTGAGTCACTCAGCTGGATCTGCCCAAGCAGACCTTGCTCAGGGAACTTGAAGAGGATTCCCCTGGGCTGTGGAGAGCCTTCATTCTGACAAGGCAAGAGTCCCAGAGGGGTTTTCCTTCACTAGAGGTCCTTGGCACTGTATTGCAGCCGTTCTCAAATTCGCCTAAATGGAATAAAAAACAGTCCCCGATTTAATCTGCTGCTCCAGCCCCTGAGAGGACACAGCTGGTGAGGGTGTGCTGCTCTATTCACAAGCTAGTCCCTTCTCCCAGCCTTGCAATAATTTTGTTGTCTTTGTTATTCTATATCCTGTGGTGACTTCCCTGAGTGCAGTGAGTGATTAATTTAGCTGGTGTCACAGGCTACAACATGTTGATATAAAGGGGAAAAGAAAGAGAAAAGGGAAGTGTGGAGAGGAGGGTGGAAGGCTACTGACGCAAACACACACAGAACCCAAGCTCCAGCCCTCACACAAAACACTCCGTTGGCCAAAGTGACCCCATGACATTGTTTTTGTGAACATGAGTACGAACCTCTGAATGGTTGAGTTCCAAAATTCAAAGCCTGAAACTCTCGCAGGGCTGTCTCACTTCCCCCACTGCCTCTGAAACATCAATAGCTTCAGGAAATAATGAAAAACAAATCAGAAATAAAATCAGCACTTGAAAACCCATGGTTCTCTATAAAAAGGACATTTACCATTCAAGTCCCAGTTCTCAACAGAGCAAGATCCAGGATCTTGTGTGAAAACACATTCCAGGTCTTTTTGCAGTGTTAACGCCCAATTTAACCCTTCATTCTTGACTCCTGAAACTGAGAAGGGTTCATGAGGCTACGGATTTGTGAGAAATCGTACTGTTCACCAATCCTGGGGGGAGATTTGTCAGCACATACAGTTGTCAATATTAGTGAGAGAGTTTATCCAGGAGATAAACTCTCTATACTCCATGTAGGTAGTTGTTTTCAATATCTTGAAAAGGGCTTAATTTCATAGTGACTAAACATCTGTAGAATGACAGTAGATTATCAAAGCCTTTATGTTATACAGTTTTTACCATCTGCAATCCAACCCTTCCCTTGCCATTTTGTAATCTTGCTTTCAAATGTTAGGCTCTGACTTAAGAGAGAATTTTTTTTCCCCACACCTAGCCCAGATTTTGACAATTTTATCTTTTTTTTTAAAAAAAAAAAATTTATTTTAAAGATGTGGGGTACAATTCAGAATTAGGTATACAAATGGTCATTGTACAGGTTTTTTTTCATTTAAAAGTTATACAACTCCATTAAAGAAAATATAGAAAATGTTTTCTAAAAAGTCACCCAAAATCTCACCATGCAGAGATTATTACTGTCAGCATATTTGAGCTATTTTTTTCAGCTACAAATGTATATATATAGATGTTCATTTCTATACTTTATTCTAAAAATGACATATATGCTATATATACTATTTTGTAACCTATATTTCTCTACCTAACAAATTATAAGCATCATTTTACAGCATTCATTTTTTCTACATTATTTTTATTTTTATTTTTTTTGTTTTTTATTTTTTTTGAATTGGAGTGTCACTCTGTTGCCCAGACTGGAGTGCAGTGGCCGCTCCTTGCCACCGCAGCTTCGACCTGCTGGGCTCCGGCGATCCTTCCGCCTCAGCCTTCCAAGTAGCCAGAATTACAGGCATGCGCTACCACGCCCGGCTGATTTTTTGATTTATTGTAGAGATGAGGTCTCGCTGCCCAGGCGGGTCTCGAACCCACGGGCTCAGGCAATCCACTTACCTCAGCCTCCCAAAGGCGCGGGATTACAGGCTGAGCCACCAAGCCGGCTCTACATTATTTTTAACATCTGCATAGGATTCATTTAATTGGAGCAGGAGGGAGGTGTAAAAGGACACAAGTTTATAAGCTCTGATTTCATATAAAAGGTAGGCCAGTTTGTGGTGGCCCATAATCCCAGCACTTTGTGAGACTAAGGCATGAGGATTGCTTGAGCCCAGGAGTTCAAGACCAGCCTAGGCAACACAGTGAGACCTCATCTCTACAAAAAACTAACAGGGCATGGTCATTCATGACTGTAATCCCAACTACTTGGGAGGCTGTGGTGGAAGGATGCCAGAGCCCTGGAAAGCTGTAGTGAACTGTGATCGTATCACTACACTCCAGCCTGGGCAACAGAGTGAGATTCCAACTTAAAAAAAAAAAAAAAGGTAAGAGAGAAAGTAAAAATTACTAAAATTCTTCCCACTCAGTAAATCCACTGTAAATGTTTGTATGAGCAAGCTTCCTGAGAACTCTTTCTACACAATATTTTTGTGCTTCAAGTGGTGTTTTGTAACCTGCTTTTAAGCACTTGACAATTGGCTAAGGAGAAACTTGCCTGTTCATACATATTTTAAAGAACAACCTTGTATTCCATTGAATGAAGGTGTCATTATTTATACAACAAATGCCCCATTGATGAAAATTTAGATTGTTTCCAATTATTATTATTATTATTATTTGGCTATTGTAAACAACACTGTGATGAACATCACTGAGATTTTTATCACTTTGAATTTGAATGATTCTCTCTTCAGAGTAGATTTCTAGATAATAGGTTGCTGGAGCAAAGAGTACACACATTGTGCATTTTAACTACTAAAGCAATGTGCAGGAAAGTACAAATTTATATTTCCACAAAATAACGAGACACACCTGACACATAACAACTCTGAGTCTTATTAATGTAAAATTTTTCTGCCCAACTTCTGGATAAAAAATGAAATTTATTATTGTTATATACATTTCATTGATTATTAGCATGGTTGAAATCTTTTCAGGTGGTTGAATGTTTTATTTCTGTTAATTGTTCATGTTCTATGCTCATTAAAAATTTTTTTTCTTGTTGATTTGTAAGAACATTTAGTCGATATTAATAATACTGACTTGTGATCTATCATTTATCTTGCAAATATTTTTCCCATTTTGCTTGTCTTTCAATTCTTTAATAAAGTCAAATTTTACCTTTTTATAGTCTAATTGCTCAATTTTTATGAGTTTTCACTACTTGCTTAGAAAGTTCTTTCCCAATTTAAGATTATAAAAAACTGTCACCATTTTCTCGAGGTAAACACAGTTTTATTTTTTACCGCATTTAAAACTTTGACCCATTTAGAATTTATTTTTGTGCATCTGACTTTACTTTATTCTAAATGTTTGGCCAGTGTGTCAGTATTTATTGAATAATCATTTTTCCCCTATTAATTTGAAATGCTAAATTTACATTTTCTAATTTCCATGTGCTTTTTGGTTTACTTTTTAAAATAACTTGGTTTTATTACTAAAATAATATATACCCTTGGTTTTAAGAGAAAGACACAAGCATCAAAAGTATATACAATGATAAGCCTTCCTTTCATCACCAATCTCTGGCCCTCCCTCAGTTCCCTTCCTAGGAGGAAACATTTTCTAGAAGTGCTCCAGGCATACAGGCATGAGATGTGTGCTTGACAGTGTGACACATACATAATACATACATGTATCCCATTTTTATGTTTACATAATTTAAGCCTACTATACCTGCTTGGTACCTAGCCTTTTTTTTTTAAACTAAACAATATATCTTGGTACTTTTTATAAGATCAACAGAAATATTCCATTCTTTTTCATAACAGCATGGCATCCCACTGTATATATGTACCCTAATTTGTTTAAACCAATAGGCTTTCTGTTGTCAATTTTTTTCAGGCTTGTCTATGACCAGCAATGCTACAATGAACATCTTGTCTCCTGCTTCTTTTTGCACGTGTGTGAATATAATATGGGACAAACTCCCCAAAGTATAAGTTGCTGGACCAAAAAGATATGTGCATGTTAACTTTGGTAGATATTGCCAAATTGTCCCCTGAGGAGGGTAAATGAATTCATACTCCTGTCTACAGTGAATGAGTATGCTTGGACATTTGCCTCATTTTAAAAAATCATCCTCAATATTAAAATTGAAAAACGTTATCTTATTGTTAAAGTAAATTTCTTTTATTGTTAGTGAGATTGAGAATTTTTTCATTTATTTATGAGCCTTTTATCTTTTTTTAACACAAATTTCACGTTCCTATTCCTTATCGAGTTGAGAGAACTCTTTATATATTGAGAAAATTAATCATTTGTCAGTAGTATGTGTTTTAAATGTTTCTCTGGTTGGTCATCTGTCTTCTGACTATATTTATTATGATATTTTTGCTGTGCATACAATTTAATTTTTAGGCAGTGAAATTTATTAACCTTTAACATTATGGCTTCTAGGTTAGTTTCTCTCACCATTCAAAAGTATAGACACACCTTATATTTGCTTCCAGTATGCCTTTGGTCTCATTCTTTTTGTTTTCATCTTTGATTCACCTGGAATATCTTGCTGTTAGGAGGAAGATTGAGTAATTTTAGTTTTATTCTTTTCCCAGAGGTCTAGATAGTTTCCTTAAAACCATTTATTGAACAATCAATTTTCCCATTGATTTTAACTGATGGCTTTATCATATATAAAATTTTTATATAAAGTTAAGTCTATTTCTAGACTCAATTCTGATCCATTGTTCTAATCTTTCTAGTCTGTGCTGATACTGCACAGTTTAAATTACTATAGTTTTATAAAAACTTTTAATATATGAGAGAGCAAATCTCCCCCTATAGTCTTTTCCTACTTTCCCTCACTA
The DNA here is from genome assembly GCF_000164805.1 of Carlito syrichta. Lineage (NCBI taxonomy): Eukaryota > Metazoa > Chordata > Mammalia > Primates > Tarsiidae > Carlito > Carlito syrichta. The sequence continues at coordinate 1,406,707 of NW_007253822.1, read as the reverse complement.
TTTTGACGAGTTTCAAAGTAAACAAACAATGCATAAAGAAAACAAAATAAACCCCAGTGGGATTTTTATTATGACTGCATACAATTTATGGATTAATTTAAAGATAACTTGCATCTCTATATTATTGAGCCTTCATGCCTATTTTGTCTCCTTTTGTGTCCTTTACTAGTTTTAGAAGTTTCTTTTGCTTTTGAGTTTAATTTGATATGTGTAATGGTTTCTTCAGCTATTGTGAATGGGATCACTTCTTCCATTAAAGTTTCTTTCAGATATTGTTTGTCTATTTAAAGCTACCTTAAGTGAGACTTTTTTCTTGTCTCATTTCAACACTGATGTTCTTACTTTTAGAGAGAATTCAGGTAGATAATCACCACATTATCAAAGTGAGCCACGCATGAGACCCACTCCAAACCCCAACCGGGTGTGAAGTGAAGAAGAAATGGTAGGAAACACTTATCAAGTAGACTGTTAAAATACAGATAATGGACAATCAATTTAATCTTCAGGCAATTGTGCAGTTTTAGAGGGTTTTTATCATTTAAAATAAAAGCAAAGGACAGTGTCATTCTTAGCAGAGAACAATAAGCTTAATATGAATCGATGCTGGTGACCAATGCACTATGAACATTTTGTCACTGATTCCTGCCCCCTCTTCCCTTTCTTCCTGTCTGTGTCAGAGATGTTTTCTCTTAATGCATTCAAAAGGGCTATTTTGGGACTTGAGTCACCTTTCTCTCCTTGTGTTTCTGCAACAGACACAATCCATCAACCTCCTATCATACACAAAAGAAAAAAAAATCCACTCTCCAAGATAGTGGGGGCAGTCACTTGGTGTTATCATAAGGGCTGAGTCCAGGTTCTCTGATGTTTGAGTGTGAATTCTCAGCCACCTCAGATGCCCACATTTGGTGCCCTGGTGGGCTCAGTTTAGAACAGAACACTTTTCCTGACAAGTGGTGGGGTGCTAGTTATATTTTAATTAGGATTATGGCCAAAAATGTGCAGAAATAAGTCACATGAACTTACGCATCATGGGGCAAAGAAACTACACCCTGAGTCCAATGAATACATTTTTATATCAATTATTGAAGTAATAGATGTTAAATTGACTGTGGTCAGTAGCAAATACCCCTAATCTTGATAGATACTATAGAAAAAGAGAATCTTATGATTATGCAATTGAGTGGAGGTAACCAATTAGGAAGATGAATCCTAGGAAAAGCATCCTGCATAATAATTGTTTTTCATGAAAAGAAAACCTGACCTTTAATCAGGGGTTAGACCCTTTTCCTTTGAGGATACAGCTGCCCCGCTACTAATTTATAACAACTCTCTTGCCCAATACATGGCAGGACTGAAAAAATGTAGGAGTCAACCATAATGTGGGAGTCACCCATAATGTCCTCTGAGTTGTACAGACTAATATGGCCAACTGCCTACTGACATCTCCACTCAATTTTAACTGGATTAAAACTGAGCTTCTCTCTTCCCCCAAAACCTGCCCCTCCCAGTCTCCCTATCCAGAAAACCCTTTTCAAGCTTGATGCCTCTCATTCTTGCATAGCCCACATCTGATCCATCTGCAAATCTGCGTGGCTCCACCTTTGAACTCTGTCCAAAATCCAAGCACTGCTCAGATCACCACCACACAGGCTCAAGCCTCCATCTTCTCTCCTAGACTTCTGTACTGGCCTCATAACTGGCCTATTCTCAACAAGTGGCTAGAGTGATTCTGTTAAAAACTAAACGATATCAGTCATTCCTTCACTAAAAATCCACCAATGGCTCCCCGTCAAACTCAGAGTGAAGGCCAAGGTACTTACCATGTCCTACAATGCTCCACATGCCTGGTCTCCAGTCACCTCTGCCACACACTCTGCTATGATACCTTGCTGTGTTCACTCTAGTCACTTTGCCTCACAGATACTCCTCAAACACACCAGCATTCTGCTCCCTCAAAGTCGTTGTATTCTCTGTCTAGACCACTCTTCCCACAGGTATTCCATGGCTCATGATCTCACCTCCTTAAGGTCTTTATTCACATGTCAGGTTATCAGCAAGTCCTTCCTGTGACATGCTGAATAAAATTGCAACCCCTTTCTGACACTTCTTCTCTTCCCTTCATTATTATTCTCTGCAGCTTTAACCCTAACAGATTTCACATTTTTCTTACTCATTTATTGCCTTATTGAGTATAAGTTCTTGCAGGACAAGAATTTTTATTTGATTTGTTCATTTGTATTTAGAAATGTGCCTGGCGTGTAGTAGGCTTTATTTATTGAATAGCTAATAAGTGATTGAATGGGTATTTGATGGCAAGGGTGTAATGAAACAATAACATGGAACTTTGATAAGATATATATTTACTTCTTGAATGAGATACTTGAAAGACTCATTGATGAAGGCACATGTTAACATCTTTTGATCTTTTTGTAAAATAACACCATTCACTTAGCAAAGTTTCAAAGTTTTAATTATCAACTACTATTCCTTCCAATGGTTTTATTTTTCCTTGAAGACTCTGAAAGGCAAAAGAAGGTAGATCTGTGTGGTTCTCAGCTTATACTGAAGACTCTATAGATCTCATGATAATGATGAAGGCATTGATAAAGACAGTTGCATCAGGCATTTAATAAAATAGGAGATTGGGAAAAACTTTCATTGGGCCAGTTCAACCATGAGCATAATGCTGCTAATCATAAAAGCAAAGTCCCAAGTGTTGCAGGTTAACTCTGTCCATGCAAAATCAGCCTAAAGACAGACAGATTTCAATATGGCTGTGACTTAGTGCCTCCTAGAATTTCTTCTATATATGAAGTCTTTCATTATGCATGATTTGGTCTTTACTTATCAATAAGGCTCTCTACCTCAGTTTCTAAGTGGAAATTCGGTACCATGGTAACACCAAGCAAGTTCTGTGTAATGAACTATGGAGGACAATATATTTACACCACAATGTAACTATCTGAATATGATTAACATATATCCATGACTCATCCTATAGGAACAATTTTCCAGTTTCATTTGTCATTGGGCCACTTTATTAAAATAGTGGTATCCAAAGTATCAGACACTAATTTCCTACTTGGATGGGAGTGGGGGATAAGAGTATGAAGTATGTATGGTTAATGAGATAACATTCCATTTCACAACTTGTGCATGTTGGAGGAGATAAGGAGAAACACCCAGGCATCAGGGATCTCTGTTTACTTTTGTGCTGCTTATATTTTTAGCTACGTTTCAAGGTGGTTATGTTGGAAGGGAAATGTTTGTGTCCTGGGTCTTATCCCAGGTGGAACTCTACACTCCACAGTTGCTGTCCCTGAGTTCTGCTGTCTCCAGACCCATCTATCAGGTGTTTTCATTACAGGTCCCCCCCAGCCAATGCTCTCAAGCACCACTGACCCCCATCACTGCAGGCAAGCCCTCATTCTCTCTCTCTAGTAATAACCAGTGGACATTACATTCAGGCTTATAATCTAGAATCGCTTTTTTCACTCTGCCCGATTGTGAAATTAATTGTGGCACAACTAGTAATTTTAAGTGAAATACACTAGAATAGAAAATATCAGCTGGTATCATAAATAATAGGAAAAGTATTGTTGTACAAGTTCTGGGGCGGCGGCGGGGGGTGTAGAGGTGTGTACTGGGTATCAGTGTAAAATTGCTTACTAGAGGTTTAGTCCAAAAGGTTTGAAAACCATTTATGGCAAATTGCTATTCTTCACTAATATTTCCCCCCTCCTTTCTGGTAACAGCTAGAACACCTCTACCTTCTCCTACACGTAGTTAGATGTATTCGTATGGTGGCGATTTGGCTGAGGGAGTAAACAGAAGTGCTACTCATTCCTTCTAAACTTTGTCCATAAAAAATTCCCACACACAATCCTTGCTTTTCCTCTGTCTGCAACTGAACTGAGAGGACCCAGAGAAAGGTGGAACCACAAGATAGGGGGAGCCTGGTTCCCTGAATGTGCTTGTTAACAAACCCACACTGAACTATGAAGGGGGAAAGAAACAACCCTTTTATATTAAGCCACTGTGATTGGTTTTGTCATAACACCTAGTTTTACTTACTCTAATAAAAGAGTAGACTCCAAAGGCAGGTGCCCTGTCCTGCCTCTGTACTTACTACAGCTCCTTCAAAACACAGCGCCCAGAAAGAACTGGGCTTTACCTGTGCAGGACATTTATGAGGTTTATAACAGTCTCACAGCCTAGTTGCACTTCTGTGTTTTAACTACAACGTGTCTCCCAGTTGGACCTTGGCTTTCTACCTGATTGTGTCCAGTTTGACTCAATGCATTTCAGTAACAGAGTCCCACCTAGCCCCTGGAACCTGCTTCACAGCCAATCCTTCTCCACCCTTCTAACAGATCCCAGTACATGATCTGTGACCTATCTCAGTCTTGGGATGTAACTAATATCTTTTTTAAAAATTTTATTTCAAACATGTGGGGTACAATTCAGGTTTAAGTATACAAATTGTCATTGTACAGGCAAAATTTAGGCCTCACTTTGATCCCCACTTCAACTGATTTCTGATAAAAATGTTAATGTATATGGGCACATTTTCTTCCACGAAAAGAATGAGCATAACTACAATAATCATAGCGATGATGAATGAGAGTTAGCATGTACTGAGAATCTACCTTCAGGCATTGGACTAGATGCTTTACATATATTATCCCTCATTTAAAACAATGCAGTAAAGTAGGTTTTGTTATACTCATTAAGAGATTGAAGTACAGATAGGATAGGAAATATATCTCAGGTCACACAGTTTGGATGTGCCAAAGCCAGGAATTGAACTCACATTTGTCTGTTAACTACACCCCATTTCCTTTCTATAATATGCTCTATTCTAATGACAAAAAAGGAACAAATGTCCAATAGTGAGAAGTTTAGATATCCAGAAGCTGAAGAGGTTTCTTGGGAATTCACAGATCATCCTAAAGAGGGTACCTGTTCGTGGAGGTCCCATTATGCACTAAGCCATCCTGATCTTTTAATTCACTTAAAAGACGGGAGACCAGGGAGATCAGAACTAAACCGAGCAGCTTAATGGAGGTGACAGCTACCATTTGCAGAGCATATGACAAGGGAATCCCAAGTTTCTGACTAAGTAAAGTGTCAGCACAGTTCTTTGCAGCTTGGTCATGGATCTGGGAACTGACAGGAATAAATGAGACCATTAGAGGCTTATTCCAGTATAAACAGGACTGGCCATATTGTGTCTTTAGACATAAAATCTAGGCTCATGGTGTTCACGGGGGTATTTAGACAATCTGATGGAGAGTGAGAAGAAAATACTAGAATTTCTCTTATCATAGTAACTTGATTTTAAAATAAGACAGCAATTAAGCTTTTCTAACATCTATTAACAAAGCTAGTGCTGGTACTCCCCCTCCCTCCTGTGTCACATGTGACAAGTGGCACACAGGACACGTTTTGAGAGAGGACAAGTATTTCATGGCAAGGCAGAGAGCACAGCCTTCATTCTTTCAAATTTGCTGTTTTACAACTCATTTCAGTTTACATGGTTTATGTATTTATATGTCATATGCTATGTTATGTTATCTGGTTTTAATGAAACCAATCTTTGAAGTAAAAAAAAAAAAAAAGTGGCCGTATGGTCTGGAATATGCCTGCAAAGTGTCTGGAGGCTAAAGACAGTACCAATAAGACAAGCACAGGTGAACAACAGCAGATGACAGCACTGACCTTGTCCTACTTGGGGTGCCCTTAGATTTGTTTTGACCCCAGTCACATCATGAGATTAAAACCACGAGGGTATACTCAAATATGACAAAAATTAACCACATTCTTAAAAATGTGGACCTACCATCATCAATGCTGAACCTCAACCCATTCACTGTATTACATGTAGATAATTTATAAATAAATGGGGGGGTGCTGCTCAATGTTTTTTGTTTTTTACTGATAATACCTGACCCAAAAGTTTGATGTAAAAAACCTTGATCAGCTCTTCTGAGGGAACTTTCCATAATGCAGAAGACACTGGCAGGCATTGAATGGCTAGATCCGGATAATCTATAGAAAATGCTGGTGCCACTAAAGTCCCGCCTTCCTTCCCCTCCATGTGAGCCTCCAGAACTGCACTAGTACAGCCCTGACTGCCTTTGTAGACACAAGCAAAATCATTTTCAGCTGCCTGGGACTCTGCTGGACAGATTTTGCTTTTCCTCAAACTCTTGCTGTTCTCCATCAAGTAACGTTGGAATGATATGGTCTAGATTTGAATTCAGAAGCTTCATTCTTCACTTACTGTTTTAAGCAAAGTTTAATACAAATGTTTACCTCAATAATTTGGTCCAAAACTTGCCCCCAAATTAACAGAGGCAAATGTTCAGCCAGATTACTGCAGAATGCCCTAGAGCAGGGCAGAGCTATGAAGAAAGGGGCACAGTTGGGAGGGGAAGTCACATGCTGACGAGAGGCAGTCAAAAGTATATACAACATTTATTAGCTAAAGTACCACGAAAAGCATTCTAATCAGCTGGTTTCCTCTCATTAAATGTTAATTAGTTCAATGAAGCTTCCTGCATAGGAAAGGATCAGGTACTTAGCAAACATTAGGAAAGAAACAAGTCACAGATGCAGTCTTGGAAACAACAGACACAGAGCAAGGGCACTGTTACCTCACTGGGTGACATTTTTGTTTGAAGGCATGTGTGAGTTCCTTGAGAAAGATTCAGAAGCCCAGACAGAACTAGACTCAGACTCACATTTTCATTCTGGTGAGTCTCCTAAGTAACATTTGTTGAGTTTTAAAAACACACGGAATGGGGTTAGCTCCAGAACCAAATACTAGGATTATATTTAGATACATTTGCTCACACTGTTTGAAACCACAGACCAGGGTAATTATATTGTATTAAAAGGCCTTTTATCTAGATTGTTTTAGTATGCTGGTTTATAAACTACCTTGGTAAAAAGTTACAAAAGGAAGAGGAGCAAAACTCAAGGGCTTTGTGGGTCACAAAATCATCAAGTGATTCAGAATACGTCATGGGATCTTAGATGCGTAGGAGCTGCAAAGATAGCTGTTCTGTTCTGCCAAGCAAATCCCAAGCAGTTGATAACTATCAGGACTCTCACCCTATTAAGGTCTGAAGCATTCATTTCACAGATTAAGACACAGCTACCCAGTGTCACAAGATGACTTGCCTGTTCTACCCATCTTGTTAAGAGAGAAACAAAATTTGAGACTTGAGCCTTTTTCTACAGTATTCATTTGGTGGCCCACAACTGGATCCTCAACTTTGCTGCCATTTCATGAATAAACTGGTGATGCAACAGCAACCTTTTAACACAGAATGGCAAGGGCCATTAAGCAGATTGGACCAAGAGGAAAGAGCTGTACATTGATACTTACTCTAAGAGAATGTCAAACATTTATTGAGTGCTTGCTATGTGAGAGGCACAAATACTTTATAAATACTCATTTAATCTTTACAACACCCCTATTGAGTAGTTACTGTCATTAATTACATTTAACAGGTGGAACAACTGAGGCACAGAGAGGTTAAGTAACTTACTATGGAGGCAGAATTTTAGGATGGCTCCCAAGGATTTCCCCTTTTCCTGGTATTCACAATCTGTCTAATTCCCTCCCTTTGGCCATGGACTGGACCTAGTAACCCACATCAAACAAACAGAATACAGCAAAGTCATGGATATCACTTTCATGATTAGGTTACAATAAACGAGGACATCTGTCTTACTAGCAAACTCTTCTGCTGGCTTTGATGAAGCAAGTTACTATGTCAAACACTCATGGGGCAAAGAACTGAGTCTCCAGCCAACAGCCAGGTGAGAATTTAGATTTTTAGTCCAACAGTCCTCAGGAACAGAGTTTTGTCAACAGCCACATGTGTGGGCTTAGATATGGAACCTTCCCTAGTTGAGCCTTCAGATGAGACCACAAACCCTGGGCCAATGCCTTGATTGTAGCCTTTGGAGAGGATATGGCTAAGTCATGCCTAGATTCTAATCCACCAGGATTGTGAGATAATAAATATGTATTGTTTTGAGCTTCTTACTTTTGGAGTAATTTGTTATGAAGCAAAGGATAACTAATACTCTTTGCCTTAACCATACAGCTAGTACATAGCAGGGACAGGATTTGAACCCAAGTAGTTCTGATTTTATGATCTCAGCCACTGACACCATACTGCCTCTCAGAAGGTACATCACAAATATCATCATCATCACATCATCTAACCAGCATGACTTCACCATTATTATCATTATCACTATCACCATTATCACCATCATCATCCTTGACTACTATGTGCTAAGTACTTTACATAACTGATTCCATTTAATCCTCAAAATGAGCCTGTAATCTCAACTTTACATTTATTTAAAACAAAACAAAATAAAGCTGAGGCTTAGCTAACATAAGCTCACCAAGGGTCACATAGAAAATTCAGGATGTGGTCCATCTGATTGTGTGAACAAATGTTTCTAAATATAATCCTAGTATTTGGTTCAAGAGCTAATCCCATTAAGTGTGTTTTCAAAACTCAAGAAAAGTCTCTGCCTTTCCCACCAACCTGCTACTTCACTGTATTCCAAGAATTGTATCCAACCAGTTAATGACATCCTGAGAAATAATTCTTTCCAACATTGGAACAAAACTTTTAACAATTTATTAGTAAATTATTGATAGCAAAGTCCACTTGCTGCAGACTTTTCTAACTCTACCATAGTTAACAATTCCACGGAGAATTTGAGGATGTGGAATGTGGGAATACCATGGAAACCTGGAATCAGAAAAGAATGTGTTATTACATTGTATGTAGCACTTCTTGTCAGCAAATATAACAAGCATAAACTGAAATGCATCAATTATATGATACTAAGTTTCTTCCAAGAATGAAAGTCATAAAGTCTAATATGATAACTTTTACTGCATATAAAATCTTGAAGATTCCCTCCTGCACATTAGATGAGAAAGTTCACACTTTTGGCATAGCTTTAAGTTCTGGCCTTAGCCCAGCCTAGCTTTTCATTTAATCCTCTATATCAGCAACCTTTTTGGCATCAGGTACTGGCTTCATGGAAGACAATTTTTCCACAGACCAGGGCAGTGAGGGGAGATGGTTTGTGGATGATAGAAGCACATAACATTTATTGTGAACTTTATTTCTATTATTATTACATTGTAATATATAATGGGATAATAATACAAATCATCATTTTTTTAAAAAAGAGGCACAGATGGAAGTGGTAAATAAAATAATGGGTGGGCCACATATGGACTAAAATAAGTATCAGATTCTGATTAAAGCCTGCCATCAGATGCAGCTGTACAATTGAAGTTCATCAACTCACTTGCTACTCACTGATAAGGTTTTGATATGAATCTGCAAGCAATTGATTTATTATGGTCCCTGTGTAGTCAAACCTCACTGCTAACGTTAATCTATATTTGCAGCCACTCCACAGAGCTAACATCACTACCTCAACTCCACCTCAGATCATCGGACATTAGATTCTCATAAGGAGTGCAGTAATGTAGATCCTTCACATGCACAGTTCATAATAGGGTTTGCACTCTTATGAGAATCTAATGTGACCACTGATCTGACAGGAGGTGGAGTTCAGGCAGTAATGCGAATGATGGAAAGCAGTTATAAATACAGATGAAGTTTCACTTGCTCGTCCACTGCTCACTTCCTGTTGTGTGACCCAGTTCCTAACAGGTCATGGACTGGTACCAATTTGTGGCCCATAGGTTGGGGTCACTTGCTCTGTATAGTCGCCACCCATGAAACTCAAGTCTGATCATGTCATATCAGAGCACTGAATTTGAGACCTAGGTTTTTGCTTACAGATTGAGCACATTACTTAGCACAAGCTCAAAAAAATTGGGGGGAGGAGAATAGAAGCAAAGGAGGGAAGGAGGGAAGGAAGAATAAAGGGAGGGATGGAGGGGGGAAGGGAGGGAGGATGGAAGGGAGAAAGGGAAGACTGCTTTTTTACTCTAGCAATAAATCCCCAAATACACTCAAGTATTTTAATTGTAGTTTAAGTGAATCACAAAGTATTCTGGTATACCTTGGTTTTATGACAGAATCCCCTCTGCAAACTTAACAGAAGGAAAATGGGAATACTTGGTTCTCTTTTCCACTACCTGTTCCCATGGCCGTAAGATCCCTTCCAATTCTGACCATAGTTTTTGAGATTCTGGACCACAATTCAGCAAAAAGTAGTGTGTGTAATTTTTAGGGCAACTAAGGACTCTACTAAGTCTGAAGTGCTTCTGTTGGTGAAAACAATAGAATAATTAACTACAATGAATTATAATGGTTCTAATCATGTTCTTTAGACTATTTGTAGGGCTAGTTGGAAAGACAGAATATGCACAAAACCATCCAAATAATGGATGAACTAATAAGCATCATTTTAAAATAGCATTTGAGTTCACATTGTGGATGGGACTATTGGCATGGTCCCATAGACCAACTGCCACTTTATTAACTGTTGGGAGATTTCTTCTATTTCTATATTTAAGTCTCTGACCTGATTTTTGGTTGGCCAGCATCATTGCTGTTGTCTTGACAGGGTCCTTCAGACTTCAACTGTCGCCTTCATCTTTCAAGCTCGCACCCTCTTGGACCTGATTGCCTGAGAGTGAGGGAAGAGGAAAATGACCTTAGTGGTGTTTATTTGGCAGGATGGAGACTTGTCCAGAAGAGGAAGTGATGGGGCTGCTGCCCATCATTTCAAAGGGAAGCTTTGGTAAAGATGATCTGAAACTGGCCACAATCTCATTTCTTAGTTCCAAAGTCAGACAGAAAATGGTCAAGTTGTTGGTTTGCCATTTTTCAGTGTGTGCTTGGACTTCTTTTCATTTTCTTTATAATTGTTTAAAACAAAGTGGGTAGACAATATAGCATAAAAGAATGCAAACTGGCATCCACTTCTTGTTTCCGTTTCCTCACAATCTCTGGATTTTTTAAATCCCTAAACATTGCTCTCCTCCTGAGCACCCTCTGTACACTCCCTTGCAAGGCATAAACACTATTTCGGAGCATCTTTTAAAACTTCTTTGGATGGAAAGCTTTATAAAACAGATGATGCCCTTTGACCCAGAGATGCCCCAGGGACTACTGAGGTGTGTAGAACTGTCTTTCCCTTCACTAAATGGTCCCAGACGGCTGCACTTTTCTAGTTCTTATGTCTGTTTTCTATTACTTTCTGCCTCCTCTCTGCTGCCAATTTATTGTGCCTCCTTCATTTCCCACAAATTCTGACCCACAAAATGTGTCTCCTAAAAATCAATCTTTGTTTTTTGGAAATCAGAACTAGCTAGGATTTTAGCCACTACGATTTACTTTCTGACCCAGGAGTTTAAAGCTCAAACACAATGAGATTCTTTAATAAGAATTCCCAGGGACTGAAGAAACACAGTTGTATAAGATATAAAAGAGCGTCGCTATAGGAATAAAAACAAAAATAAACAATATTTATAATGATGGCCACAGTCTATATGTAGCATTTTTATTTCAGAAATTGATTTTTCTTTTACTCTAAGTCCTGGAAACAGCCACCTTCATCAGAGGCAGTTTTTCCTGTAGTCACATCTGCCTGACTTTATTGAATTTCCTTTACTTAATGAATCATGAGGGTTGAGTTAAATGTTAAATATCAGTGTTTATATAAGAAACATGCATGTTTGCTTTTTCTTCAATTAAGGAAAAGTTGGTTGACCTTTGTGCCACTGAGCCTTGTCCTTGTTAGTGGCATGGCTTTCCTACTTAACAAGCCTTTCTGGTAAAACCTATGACCCCATCTTGTAAGTGTAGAGAAAGCAGGTGACAATTGGCTACCTACTGGGTGGCTTCAGCAAAAGGAACCCACATTTCAGAAAGTGGAAGATGGAAATGTTTCGTTGTGATGCTGGGGGTTGCTGGGTTGCTTCTGTCTCTATGCAAATATGACCCTGGAGATGAAAAAGATTATTTCAAAAATTCAGAGTTGGGAGGCAACTGAGTCCAAGTTTAAGAACCAGCTGCACATAGAACTATCTAGAGAGCGCTTTAAAAATAAGAAATTCCAGAGCCATACTTAGATCTATGGAACCAGTTTCTAGGGATTGGAGTCTGGGACTCTATATTTTCAAAATCTCTTCCCAGCTCCCCTCTCCTGCCTCCACCCTAGAAATGCAATTTGGAAATCACTGTTTCAGAGACCATTAATCCAACCCCTTACCAGGCATGCAAATGTTCTTTCTAACATTCCTGGAGAGTAGACTTTTATCTTTTGCTTGATACCTGCATAGATGATGAACTTACTACTTCATGAGATAATCTGTACCATTGTGGGTCAGCTTACCCACAAGAAAGAAAGTTCTTCTATAATGAATGAAAGTTTTCCTTCTTGTAATAGCCTCTTGTTTTGGGGGGGTTTTTTTGAGTTGGAGTCTCACTCTGTCGCCCAGACTGGAGTGCGGTGGCACGCTCCCAGCCACTGCAGCCTCGACCTGCTGGGCCCTGGTGATCCCTCTGCCTCAGCCTTCCAAGTAGCTGGAACTACAGGCGTGTGCTACCATGCCCGGCTAATTTCTTGATTTATTGTAGAGATGAGGAGGTCTCACCAAGTTGCCTAGGCGAGTCTCAAACCCGCGGGCTCAGGCAATCCACTCACCTCAGCCGCTCAAAACACGGGATTACAGACTAAGCCACTGAGCCCAGCTAGTAATAGCCTCTTGTTAATCCAGAGCCTTTCATCTGGAAACATCCAAAATAACGCTTGAACATGTGACAGCTCTTCAAGCATTTAAGGCCAACTTCTAAATCTTCCCTTCCCCTGGGAGATCTCATTCATTCCCAAGCCTTCCATTACTCATTTTATACTAATAATTCTTAAATTGATCATTTTAGTTTACATTGTTTTCTGAGTACTAGGCCTATATATTCACCTGCCTGTGGCCATCTCCATGTAGATGAACTACAATACTTTCATTTCAGCATGTCTAAAAGAATACTAATGATAGGCCCCCTCAAACCTCCTCCTTCTCCTGTTTTCTCCATTCAGTAAATTTACTTCTTTCACATTGTCCAAGCTGAGACTCCAAGTTGAGAGTCTCACTCCTGGCCGCTTCTGTTCCTTCAGCCACCATACCAAGTATCATTATCAGGTCCTATCAATCAGCCTTCTTAATTCCCCCCTTGCATCTGTCCACTCCTTCTCACCTCTACAAGCATCACTTTCCTGGTCCAGACTCCATCATTTCTCCAGAAATTTATGCAAGATCCTCTCAACTCTCAACAAAACTGCTTCCAGATTTGCTCATTTCAACTCCTTCTCCTTACTACTGCCAGAGTGATTGCTCAAAAGCACAAAGCTGATCATGTCTTGTCTCTAAATGCCCTTGAAATAAAAGTTCAACACCCTCAACATGATCTGCAAAGCCCTCTATGATTCAAAGAATGACCGCCTCTTTAGCATGCTTTCTTACCCCTCACTTTGTGTGCTCTCTGCTGGTGCTACTTAGAGAGGCCTAAAGGCTACCAGCATCATCAGGGAGCTTGTTGGATATACAGAATCTCAGACCCCACCTCAGACCTCTAGAATCAGAATCTGTACTTTAACAAGATTCCCTGGTGATTAATGTGCATTGTAAATTTGAGAAGCACTGCTCTTCTACAAGTTAGCCTTGTTCCAACTTTTGAGCCTCAGACCCGCTATTTCGTCTTCCTGAGTATTCTTCTTGGTCTCACACAACAAAGTTTTTTCTGGCTAACACTTTCAAGTGTCCACTTAGAAATTGTTTTCTAGAGAAAATCTTCTGAAATGTCCCATGACTGAGTTAAGTGACCCCTCAAACCTGTTTCCCTTACACCTTCCACTTTGTTCCATAGTCAAGTTTGCATAATTGATTTAAGAGACATCTTATCTACTTTCATGTCCCTACTATATAAACTGTAGTAGATGCTCAATAAGTGTCTGCTGAAATTATTGTTAAATGAATAGCAGGTACTCATTAAACTTAAGTTCCAAATCACCTTTCTAAATCCAGTTGTGCCATGACCATAGCCTATAATGAGAACAGAGACCCTCTCACAAGAGGAAATGGGGGTAGGATGGTATTAGTTGTTTTTTTTTTTAAATAAAGTATTGCTGGATCCTAGTAATCATCTCTTCTCTTTCTCAATGTTTAGATGCTCATCTCTGGATAACCTTACTGATTTGTAAACAGAACATAAAGGGACCATGGAATTCATGTGATTCAACCTCCTTGTCTATAGGTAAGAAACACTAGGACCTACAACTTAACTTCCACAAAGGGGCATATCAAGCACATGTGAGCACCCACATGGCCTCCTTCTTTTCAAAATCAGAACATATCTGCTTCTTCCTAGTATTAGTCTCTCCACACATTTGCTGCCACTCACAATTCCTCCCACCTACTCAAGAGTCTATCTATTCAATTCTCTAGAACATACTTTGTCCAGTGATGGATATTTTAACTTAGTATTAGCACTTAAAACAATTGCTTCATGTTTTATCACATACTTTGGCCTTTAAATAGACCTAACCACACTTGCTGGGCAATAGTTTTCATGAAAAAAAGGATGAGAGTTGAGGAATACTAACATCAAATGATCTTCCCAGTTCAAAAGAATTGTATATTCTTTCTTACCCTTCTTGCTCTGAACATGGCTTTGACGACTTAAGGTATGGTATGGTATGGTAGTCACTAGCCAGTATGGTAGTCACTAGCCACATGTATCTATTAAGCTCGTGAAACGTAGCTAGTTCAAATTACCATATGCTATAGTCTAAAGTACACACTCAATTTTGAAGATGTAATAAAGAAACTGCCTCATTATTTATATTGGTTATAGGTTGAAATAATAAGATTTTTATACATTGGTTTAAGTAAAATATATTATTAAAGTTAATTTTCCTATTTCTTTTTACTTTTTCATGGGGCTACTATGAAATTTAAAATTGCAAGTAGGACTCACCATACATAGCTTTTGGGCAGTGTTGTAATAGGCTTTAGTCTCTCGTTTTATATTTCTTTCTTTTTTAACTTTTTTGTAATACCATTTTTCATGCTCTGTGTACATTCTACTATAGTATGATTCAGGGGGTTTTACTACTACCATATCGAGTTCGGCATATCCCTCTTTATTGATTTTTCACTAGCATCTTTTGTTTGAAGTCCATCATAACTTCATTTTTAAGTGATTCCTAAAATTCTCAAGTCATTTTCCCTTGACTTAATGGTATAATGTCATCACTAAGAATAATGCAATGATGCTAATAATGATCATGATAATTTATTGAGGAATTACTATGTGTCAGGCACTGTGATAAGTATTTACATATATTTTCTCATTTAATCTTTTCATAACTAAATCAAGTAAGTTTTATGATCAGTCCATCTCACAGATGAAGAGATTTATATTCAGTTAGATTGAGGCAAAGACTGGCTAGCTCTCTCTCAACTCATTTCTTTTTTCTTTTCTCTCATAGCAAGGCTCTTTTCCCAAGGTGTGACAACAAAAAGTGTCTTCAGATATTGTCATCACATGTCCCATGGAAGGTAAATTGCTTCTTCTTCCCCCAGTTGAGAACTGTTGGTGTAGAGTGGCAATTACTTTTGTCGTTTTCTTTAAATTTAGGGGATGACATTTTTGGCAACCTGTGTTAATTCTTTTCAGCTACATTATTTAGGCAAATGAGACTTCTTGCCTCCCTAATAGTTGCAGTCTGCCCTTTTTGCCCTGGTGCCAGTTTCAGGCCCTATCTCTGTCCCCTTAATTTTCCTGGTTGTTGCGTCCATACAAATAAACTCTCACAGTTCCCAAACACTCTCCAAAGTAATACCAAGTCCAAAGTTGTAATTGTGAGTAGCTTTCCCGCCACTTAGGTGGGCACCTTCATATCATGTCAGAGACAAGAACCAGACCAGAGAGTTTTTTGGTTAACAAAAGTATTGAATTTCTGATGAGTATAAAGAAGAAAAGGAGATCAAGAGATACCTTTATCCAAAATCTCTCAACAGACATAAATGAAAACGTATTCATTTCACTAGCACACTTCATTTTATTGTGCTTCTGAGATAATGCATTTTTTTTTTACAAATTGAAGGTTTGTGCAACCCAACCTAGAGAAATATTATCAGCATCATTTTTCCAACAGAGCTCACTTCATGTCTCTGGGTCACATTTTGGTAATTCTCATAGTATATCAAACTTTTTCATTATTATTATATATTTTATGGTGACCTGTGATTAGTGATCTTTGACTATTTTAATTGTTTTGGGGTACCATGAACTACACACATATACAACAGCGAACTTAATCAATAAATGTCATGTGTGTTCTAACTGTTCCAGAGACTGGCCATTCCTGCATCTCTCCCTCTCACTTATAAGGCCTCCCGATTCCCTGAGAAACATTAATATTAAATTAGGCCTATTAATAACCCTACAAAGACCTCTAAGTGTTCAGTTAAAAGGAAAAGTCCCATGTCTCTCACTTGAAATCAAAAGCTAGAAATGATTAAGCTTGGTGGAGAAGCTATGCTGAAAGCCAAGATAAGACAAAACCTAGGCCTCTTGAACCAAATAACCAAGTTGTGCATGTGAAGGAAGAGTTCTTGAAGAAAATTAAAAGTGCTACTCTGGTGAACATACAAATGATTAAAAAAAAAGTTAAACAGCATTATTGCTGATAAAGGAAAAAGATTGAGTAGTCTGGGTAGAAGATTAAACCAGCCACACCATTCTCTTAAACCAAAACCTAATCCTGGGCAAGGCCCTAACTCTCCTCGGCTCTCAAAAGGCTGAGAGGCCACTGCACTCCAGTCTGGGCGACCGAGTGAGACTCCAACTCAAAAAAAAAAAAAAGGCTGAGAGAGGTGAGCAAGCAGCAGAAGGAAAGTTTGAAGCTAGCAGAGGTTGGTTCATGAAGCCACCTCCGTAACATATGAGTGCAAGTTGAAGCTGCAAGTGCTGATGGAGAAGCTGCAGCAAGTTATCCAGAAGATTCTAGCTAAGATGGTTGATGAAGGTGGTTACACTAAACAACAGATTTTCAATGTAGATGAAACAACCTTCTATTGAAAGAATATGCCATCTAGGACTTTTATAGCTAGAGGGAAGAAGTCAAGGCCTGGCATCAAATTTCAAAGGAAGGCTGACTCTCTTGTTAGAGGTTAATGCAGCTGATGACTTTAAGTGGAAGCCAATGTTCATTTACCATCCTGAAAATCTGCTAAATCTACTCTGCCTGAGCTCTATAACTGGAACAATAAAGGATGGATGACAGCAAATCTGTTTGTAACATGGTTTACTAAATATTTTAAGCCCACTGTTGAGAACTACTGCACAGAAAAAAAATTCTTTCAAAAGATTACTACTCATTGACATGTACCTGGTCACCCAAGAGCTCTTGAGGAGATGTACAAGGAATCAGTGTTGTTTTCATGCCTTTAGTAGAACATCCATTCTGAAACTCATAGATCAAGGAGTTATTTTGACTTCCATGTCTTATTATGTAAGAAAGATATTTTGTAAAGCTAAGTTGCCATAGATGGTGATTCCTCTGATGAATCTGGGCAAAGTAAATTGAAAACCTTGTGGAAAGGATTTACCATTCTAGATGCCATTAACAACATTTGTGACTCATGGAAGGAGGTCAAAATATCAGCATGAACAAGAGTTTGGAAGAAGTTGATTCCAACCCTCTTGGATGACTTTGAGGGATTCAAGATTCAGTGGAGGAAGTAACTGCGGATGTGGTGGAAATGGCAAGAGACCTAGAGTAAGGAGTCTAAAGATGTGACAGAATTCCTGCAACCTCATAAATGTGAACAGATAAGGAGTTGTTTCTTATAGATGAGCAAAGCAAGTGATTTCTTGATATGGAATCTACTCCTGATGAAGATGCTGTGAGCAATGTCAAAATGATGATGAACGATTTAGAATATTTCATAAACTTAGTTGAAAAAGCAGCAGCAGGGTTTGAGAGAATTGCCTCCAGTTTTGAAAGAATTTCTTCTGTAGGTAAAATGCTATCCAACATCATGTGATACAGAAAAATTTTTAGGAAAGGAAAAGTCAATCAATGTGGCAAACTTCATTGTTATCTTATTTTTAGAATTGCCACAGCTACTTCAACCTTCAGCAACCATTACCCTGATCAGCCATCAGCCATCAACACTGAGGCAAGACTCTCCACCAGCAAAAAGTTTATAACTCACTGAAGGCTCAGATGATGGTAGGCATTTTCTAGCAGTAAAGTATTTTTAATCAAGGCATGTACATTATTTAGACATAATGCTATTGCACACTTAATAGATTACAGTATGGTATAAACATAACTTTTTTATGTACTGAGAAACCAAACAATTTGTGTGACTTGCATTATTGTAATATTTGTTTTACTTTGGTGTTCTCTCTGAGGTATGCATGTATTTCATTCGAGATTTTGACACCCAGTCCTTTTATGTAACACCTTCCTCTAAAACTAGGTGATTACAAAAGAAAAATGATTTCAGTGTGCATTCAAATGGCTTGGAAATAGGCTAGAAACTATTTCTCAGCCTGTTACATGATAATGACTGTTTTAGAATGCACAGTATTCATGTCTGCTTCCCATAATGCATCACTTTTTTCTTCTCTCCAGATATGCTTTGGCAATGGGTCACATGACTTATAAACAGATCATTTGTTCAAGCACCTTGCCTGAGAATTACACCTATCTAAAACTTCATTTGACAAATCCAGTATGCTTTTTCAGTGACAACATGATGTCATGATCTGGTTAATGCTAAGTGGTAAGTCCCAAGAGGCTGGGGTCATTGTGTGTATGTGTGTGTGCATGTGTACATGCATGTGTATAGGTGTATTTAAATATTGTCTTTCTTTAAAGCAAATCTGGAGTTTATATCTCCTTTGCTATTTTCAATTTGTAGGTTATTTGGTATAAACAAAGAGGGATCACTTTCTTTTCCTCACTCCCTTTCAGATCTAGTGCAGTTTGGAAGAAAAGTAATGATTTTTGTAGTCTCCTTCCCTTCCAATTATAAGAGACAAATATAGAAAGGTGTCCTGCTGCTCCGTGTAGAATTATTTTAAGGCTATTAAGTTGGTCTATCCAACTTTAATCAGGTGCAGACAAGGGCTTGCTGATCCGTGCATTCTGAAATTTCCTCGCTCCTACACAATCTCACTGTCTGGAAATGAGGAAGCCTGACACTTGAAGGGCTGTGTAGTCTGACAAACTGGATTAATAATGAATGAACCCATCTTGTATAATCAGAAAGGAGAGGAATGCTACAAATTAGAAATAAGTATGTTTTTCATTATGGACAGCAGCACGTTGCTGCTTAGGGTATCGCTGATGCTCAAATTAGCTTTGGGGCACAGGAACCACTCACTGCCTATCACCATTTCCTACTTTCCTTTTGAGATTCTTCTTCCCCAGGGATTTGCAAAATGTGGAACTGAAACTTGGGAGACACATTTGTACCACATGAGAACGACAACTTGTTATTCATCTAGGGCATACAGATATTGTAAATGGGTTACATTTCCATCTTAAATTAAGTTAAATTTCTCATATTTTCCATATAAATTGGATCAAAATTATGCCAAGATGGGAATTTTTGCAAGATTTCTGGTATTCTCAAGAGATGCTTATTCTGATTATCATGTGCTCTCAGAAAAACATTGAGCTGCCCATCTCTGAAACTGGGAAAACTTGATGGTGTTTTGTTTGGTTGGAGTTTGTTTTGTTTTAACATATGCTACCAAGCTGTGGTACTAGTGTTATGTGTGTATACACCAAAACCTGAACAGACACAGAAATGAAGCTAAATGAAAAATCCTAGAGAAGGTACAAGGGAAACCCAGTTATCACCACTTCAGCAATCAAACCTGACAATGTATCTCTGTAGGGCAAAGGCTGGACAACCTGTATATGCAGGTACCATAGATATCTCACAAAATATCTGAAATATCTCACTGACCCAAGAATGGGGTTCTTGGAGTGGAGATAAACTGACAACTTGCCCGCAGATCTACAGTGGTAGTGAAGGAGAGAATTGCTCTGACTCATGACTCTGATCCTATCTACCTGTCCTTTTTCCCATTAGCACCATCTAGGCTCTCATGCTGAGAAGGCCTCTTGTATTGAGATGAAAGCAGACTACGGTCAGTTGAAGTGGTCTGGAAGACTGTGAGTTCTTAACTCAATAGAAAGAATGCATGGAAGTCCCCGTGATGCCATGCCTACTATGTGAAAAGGTGTGTGCCCAGTCAAAGTAAAGAGCAACTGATATAGCCAATGTGATATTTCCAGGTCTTGATCATTGTTCCCAGAACATGCTGACCAGCAGGGGAGATATTTATTAGGCAAAATAAGCAAAGTAGTCCCCCGTATGTACCCATATTGACATCTAGAATGTGTATGAGAGCATCAGTTTTGCCCTAGAGGCCTTTAAAAAGTCTGCCAAAATCAGGATAGCACTTCCAGCAGCTGATTAGATTGCAGGGTCAAAGGGTTTAAGGGATGGGAGATTCCAAGAAGGAAAGAGCAGATCAGTGTGTGGTAGTAGTGAGCCTTTGCAAGGATGGAAAGTAGCCCCCTTAGTTGGGGTAGCCAGACTATGGTTGACATCACTCCAGGGACAAGGGCAAATCTGTCAAGAAACCCCAAGCCACTCATCCACATGGCCCATGCAGAGCCCTCCTCATGAGAGGCTATCACTGAGCTATGCTTTCAAAAAATGCCTGTGGCAAGAAAGAAAATGCAAGAAATGCATACTGTCGTTCCCAGAACCTCTGAATGTGTTACCTTACATGTCAAGAAGGAATTAAGATTCCAGGTGATATTAAGAATTGAGATGGGGATCACCCAGGCGGGACGAGTGAGGTACAAGGGTCCTTAAATGTGGGACAGGGAGCAGGAGAGAGGAAAGCAAAGAGATGGCATCCTGAGAAGGACTTGGCCAGCCACGGCTAGCTTTGAAGATGGAAGAAGGCCATGAGGAAGGAGGGAAATCTCTAGAAGTCAGAAAAGACATGAAAATCGATTCCCTAGAGCCTTCAGAAGGTACACGACCCACCAACAGTAGACCCATCTCAGACTTCCTGACATCCGGAACTTTAAGTCAATAAATTTGTGTTGCTCTAAGATACTAAGTTTGTGTTAATTTGTTACAGCAGCAGTAGGAAACTAATAAAGTAACAAAGAAAATTATCCTTAACGTGTTCTTAAGTCGGTTTAGAACTTAAGTGCTGGAGGGAATGGTGCCAGTAAGAAGGGCCTCGTGACAAAACCTCAGATGGGGCTGAGGGTGGAAGTGGGAGGCGGGGAAGAGTGCACGTGGGATTTGTCACTGGCTTTTGTTCCCAGACTAGCCCTCTGGGGAGGAGGTCTTAGGGGCTACAAAGTAACCACTGAAATAACTATTTTCAGTAAAACCACCATAAAGCAACAGGCATAAGGAAGGGTTGCTCTGGAACCCTGCTAACAGGGCATAACACAAGAGGGCAGGGAGATGTGTCTCCTTTGTGCTTGGCCTGTGAAGTCTCTGAGATGATGCAAAGGGGTCTGGCCGCGACTTGAGTTATGGTGCCCAGTGTTTGCCGGGGTGTATGTGGCAGAGCCCAGAAGAAACGCTCACTTGCATGGTAGACACAACAGGTGTCCCTAAAAGAAACACCAATAACCGTGAAATGAGGTGCCCAAGAGGCAGCAATATCAGCAGATGTGGTGGGATCGTTAGTCACAATTGTTCATGATCCCTGGAAATCGTTGAGCAGGACTTTGCGGATGGTTGATGGTCCCATATGAACAGGGGAAGGCAAGGCTGTCCTCCCTTATGTAGCCCTCCTATAACCCAATACTAGGGTGGCCTGACGTCCCACAGATTATGTTATAGTACCCCGGACTATCTAAATGGCAGACACTAGAGAAAAGAGAGAATTTATTGATAATATCAGGATGGGCAAAACTTTTCTGGGAACTTTGTATGGGGAACTTCTAAAACATTTCTGTGTGGGATCTAAACCAGATTTAAGCCTAAGGCAAGGGAGCTGTGAGGCAAATTAAATCGCTTTGTTACCAAACTGTTAGCAGAGCATTTTTCATCGACTGTGCCTTCACTGATGTGGTATCAGCCTTACAGAAACTCATATTGGCAAATAAAAGACATAACATTCTGACTTAGAACCTACATCCTGGAGAAGTCAGATGTTTTACATCAAAAGAGGATGTGTTCTTATTTTTGTCTAAGGGCAGTTTCCAATAAAAGGGAAATCAAACATCTAAGAATACCCTGAAAGAGCGCTATAGCTTTACAAGTTGCACAGAAAAGAGCACGTGGAGATATGGAGTGTCGCCCACCTGCACCAGGTAAGAGCACTGTGACCACCTCTTCCTGAGTCCTGTGTGCACGAAACAGTCTTCAAAAGCACCACGTCATTCTGCTACGAGTTGCGAAGATGCCTCAGCTCATCTCCTTCCAAGTGTTTCTCAGTTGATATCAAGTGCCGGTGTCACTGATGATTTTCCCCCCAGCCCTCTACTTACAAATTAACTGTCCTCTTTGTTAGAAGCTTCCCTGAATTCGCTCCTGGAGATCTTCTGCCCTTTCTTTTTGGTTTCCCATATGTGTTAAGTAAAACCCCTGCCATTCACTTTGATGAGATTCAAGTGTTCCTCTCGGGGAGGAAAGGAAAGCCTCTTACTTGACAAGATGAATAGGCAAGAGCAGAGATTGGTTGCATTTAATCAGAGCTCACACAAACCCCAAGCAAAATGAAGCTGAAAATACCCTCTTTTGACTGATTTGAAGTCAAATTCAGTTACAGGTTTCAGTCAGCTGTGGATCTCAAACTATGAACCTGAGCCTTCTCCCTGAGCTTATTCACCTGCTTGGACCTAAATGTGAGTCATTACTTAGAGCTAATTTTCTTTTTGTTAGAATGTAGACCAGTGAGTGGTTCCTCTGACTCAATTTCACAGTTATTTATTTATTTATTTATTTTTTGAGTTGGAGTCTCACTCTGTCGCCCAGACTGGAGTGCAGTGGCCACTCCCGGCTACCGCAGCCTCGACCTGCTGGGCTCTGGCAAACCTTCCGCCTCAGCCTTCCAAGTAGCTGGAACTACAGGCGTGCGCTACCATGCCCGGCTAATTTTTGATTTATTGTAGAGATGTGGTCTCGCCAAGTTGCCCAGGTGGGTCTCGAACCCACGGGCTCAGGCAATCCACTCACCTCAACCTCCCAAAGGCACGGGATTACAAGCTGAGCCACCGAGCCCGGCTTTCACACTCATTTATTAAAGCATATCAGAATAAGTGAAAACTAGAATATAGAGTCAAAAGACCTGAACTCAAATCCAGAAACTCCCAGTCCCTGACTGTGACTGAGGTAAATTGCTTCATCTTTCTGGACCTCAAGTAAATTAGAGAAATCATTCCCTGTTTTATTGCCCTCACAAGATTGTTGTGAGGCGTACGTGAAGAAGGGTGTGTGAGTGCTATGTGTACTATGTAGGTATTAATACTATCGTTATTGGCTAGATTTTGCGAAGGACACAAGTGTGAATAACTCATGACCCAGACCCTCAAGGAATTTACAATCCAAGAGGAGACTCCAAGGGGGATAAAACTAACTAAAAAAGATGGCAGAATATGAATCACTGCCATGGAATCCCGAAGGACCCAGAGATTGGGGGAGATGGGAGGGTCATGAAAAAGAGGGCATTAGGCCCATCCTGAATGGCGGGCAGCATTCCAGGGAGGTGGGAAGAAAAGCACCTTGACAGAGGGAGTAGAATGGCCAGAGGAGTACAGCCCATGCTGGAAGGATCACAGGAACACCCTTGGGCACCTGACATGAAGGGGCAAGGCCACAAGGAGATGACCTAGAATCTCAGGCTTGGTGAACCCCAGGAAACAGGAGATAGTGTATGAGACATGGGTCTTCAAGTCCCAGTAGCAGAGCTTGGGTTTGAATTTGGGAGTAAAATGAATAAGAACATTGAAATTTTTTTCTTTATTTCAATAACCTTAGGGGGTACAAATAGTTTTTTTTTTTTAAGTGTACCCACCATCTGACCCGACGCCCATTATGCCTGATAGGTGGTTTTTCATCCTTCCATCCCTTCCCCCACCCCCTTCTGAGTTGCCAGTGTTCTTTATACTGTCCTCTGTCTTTGCGGATCCTTAGTTTAGCTTCCACTTAGAAATGAGAACATGAGGTATTTGGTTTTCTGTTCCTGAGTTAGTTCACTTAGGATGATGTTCTCCAATTTCATCCAAGTTGCTGCAAAAGACATTAGTTCAGTTTTTTTGATAGCTGAATAGTATTCCATACTGTTTATACACCACATTTTCATTTTCCACTGATGGATTGGTAGGTATTTAGGTTGATTCTACACCTTTGCAATTGTGACTTGTTCTGGGATGAATGTGTGGGTATAGGTATCTTTTTTTATATAATGACCTCTGAAGAGCATTGAATTTTATCCCTGTGAAGTGTCTTGTCCCCACTTTAAAACTTTTCCACATATTGAATCTTTCCCATGAAGCTGATCCTTAGTTGGGATTGTTCTCCCCATTTGTTAGAGTGTGAGTTTTCTCAGCTAATATCCTACTGGATTTTTGTGCTTTCTTCACATCCTTCACCTAGTTCAAGCTGAGGAAAGCTTTATGCTTTAAGGAAAGCCCAGGATGAACTGTAAATATGCACACACCATCCATTATCTTTCCTGCAGCTTCTTTTTTAAAATTAATTAATCTGTTATTATAAAGATGTGAGGGTCAATTCAGGGCTAGGTATACAAACATTGATCATGCAGGTACCCTTGTTGATCAGGCATGCCCCTCCCTCCCCAGCAGCTTCCCCCAACTGCCAGTACCACACCCCTCTTCCCCTAACAGTTTTCTGCTACTGTCAATTGCCTTCCCACAGCCTTATAATTGTTCAAGGTCACCTTAGGAGTGAGAACATATGGAACTCAGTTCTTTGTTTCTGTGATAAATCACTGAGTATGATTGACACCAAATCCATCCAATTTGCTGCAAAGTCCATATATTTGTCCTTCTTTATGGCTGCATAATATTCCATTGTGTATATGTACCACTTTTTTTTTTTTTTTAATCCAGTCCAGCTTTGATGGGCAACACGGTTGGTTCCATGTTTTTGCTATTATGAATAGAGCTGCAACAAACATACGTGTGCAGGTATCTTTTTTTTTAGAATGATTTGAGTTCCTCCAGGTATATTCCCGATAGGGGAATTGCTGGGTCATATGGAAGGTCAATTTCGAGTTCCTTCAGAAATCGCCACACTGTTTTCCAAAGAGGTTGTATCAGTCTGCATTCCCACCAGCAGTGTAGAGGTGTTCTTTTTTCTCCATGCACACACCATCCATTATCTTTCCTGCAGCTTCTAAACAAAGTACACCATTAATTTCCTTGGCCTACATGTGCTCTCTGATACTGAGTTCCTTATGGCCAGATAAAGGTTTGCAGCTGTCTTGCAGCTGAAGAGGGAACTGAGTTGTGCTCGTGATGAGCTGTATTCTTCTTGCACTTTGATCTCATTATGTCACACGTCTATGCACAGAACTGCACCCTCCAACGCACAAACACTCCTAGTCTGGGCTCACCTCCTGCACTCTGGGGTGACTCGGTCCTGTTCCTTGCTCTTCTTTTCAGTGTCATCATGGGGGGAAATTTACTGTCAAAATGTTAATCTACTCAAAGTGATTAGTATAAACATCTGAAGAAGGGTGTTATTTGTGTGCCTATTAGAAACATCTTTTCTACTCCTTCCAGAACTGTTTCCTTCCATCAGTACCCACTATTTACTCTCTCAAATATTTTGATTTTGATTTTATTTTTTAATTCTCCCATACACAGTGCTTACTGTTTTAATAGAAACAAAACTGTTACAAACTCCAGGGTCAAATATTTCCCCTTCAACCTATTAAAAGATGCCCCTGTGTTCTAATCCTTGTATGTGGACTTACAGTAAACACATTTTTAAAGGTCCCAACTATTTTCTTAAGCAATGTTTGAAATCATAAGCACAACTTTTGTTAAATGAGAACATTAGTCTAGACAATCTGTGATTCATATAGCCAAATTTATATATTTCCCAGGCTTTGTTTTGCTTCATGTATTACAAATGTGGTAAATGAAGGTCTAAAAAACAATAATCATTTTTATATTTGTGGGTCTATTCAAATAAAATACTGTTAGAATTAAGTGTAAGATTTTTTAAAATCACAATTTAAATTTTAGGACCTTTAAATTTAACACGTAGAAAACTCTTTGCACTTTCATAGCCTATAATCCTTACTTTCTAAGAAGATGTCTTTTCCAGAGACATAAATACATGTAGTAAATAGAACAAGAAAATCACAATAGAAAACCATTATGTATTTGATAGAATGTGATAAACTTACTACAGAATTAAGATATCTTGCACCCTCCACTCCCCAAAATGAGAATGAGAAAAAAGGCCCAAGCATCAAAATAGTTATTTAACACCAAATTTAAGGTTTTCATTAACCTTTCAATTGGCAATATTAATTGACATAAAAGATGTCATATTCTTGTCACTTAAAATGGAGATGAAATAATTGTATTGCTTAATGAAACACTGTAAATTGACCGATCATAATACCTAAGCTATTTTAATTGCTTTCTGAGATGAGAAGTCTCAGCATGATCTCCTCCATGGTACACAGGTACATAGTGCATACTAAGTTATTTTCCATTGCACATAGGTTACCATAATAATGAAGAGCATGAAATGCTGTAAATGATGAAGTTGGTTCCACATATTTCCTAAGCATGAACTCATACCCAGCCTTCATACACTGTTGGGACATCCCCTTTGGGACATCTCTTATTTGGGAAGGGCAGTGCTCACATCTAGAGCACTGGGTTTAAGGCACTGCCTAGAGCTGAAAAGAAGGCAGTAAAAGAGTGCTAAGCAAATATGCTTAACATGAATCAAAACACAATATTAAAAAGATTGGAGTAAATAACTCATCTTTCATCGTAAAACATAGACATACATCCACAGAAAACAAGAGCAAATAGGGACCTATGATCTTTCCAAATGAATAAAGTAAGTAATCAGTAACTGACCCTAATGACACAGTGATATGTGAGCTATTTGACCATGAATTCAAAATAATAATTTTAAAGAAACAGTGAGCTCCAAGATAACATAGAAAAGCAATTCAAAAATTAGAAACTTACCAGAGATTGAAATTAACAATAACAAAAAATCAAACAGAAGTATAGGAATAGGAAAATACATTTGCTGAACTAAGAAATTTATTAGAGGGTTTCAAAGCAGAATGGATCAAGTAGAAGAAAGAATCAGTGAGCTCAAAGGCTACTTGAAAATACAGTAAGAGGAGAAAAAAGAAAGGTAAATGAAAAGCAACAAAGATTACCTATAAGATAGACAATTACTTCAAAAGACCAGCTCTAAGAAGTTTTGGTATTTGAGAGGGAGCAGAACAAGAACAAGAGGTAGAAAGCTTATTCAAGAACATATTAATAGAAAACCTTCCAAAACTTGAGAAAGAAAGAAATATCCAGATACAGGAAAGTTAGAAAGCACCAAACAAATGTGACCCAAGTAAGACTACCCCAAGGCATATAATAATCAAACTCTCAAAGTCAAGGACAAAGAGAGAATCCTAAAAGCAGGAGGAGGAAGGAAGCAAATAACATATAAGGGAACTCCAATTAGTCAGGGAACAGACTCCTCAATGGAAATCACACACGCCAGGAGAGAGTGAAATGATATTTTTAAGTCTTGAAAGAAAAAACTGCTGTCTAAGAATTCTGTATCTAGAAAAGTTATTCTTTAAATGTAAAGGTGAGATAAAGTCTTTCCCAGACAAACAAAAGCTGAGAGAATTCACCACCACCGACCCATTTTACGAGAATTTCTTTCTTCTTGTAATCTGGAAGAAAAAAATTGCTAATTGCAACAATGAAAAGAAAACAAAGCATTTTAAGATATAAAGCCCACTGGTAAAATTAAGTACATGAACAAACCCAGAATACTCTAATACTGTAATTGTGGTGTGCAATTCACTCATAACTCTAGTATGAAGCCCAAACAACATAGCTATAAAAAAAATAAGAATAGCTACAGGAACCTGTTAAGATAGGTAATATAAAAATATGTAAATTGAGACAACCAAACATTAAAATTGGGGGAGAGGGAGCAGAGTTAAAGTGTAGAAGTTTTTTGTTTGTTTGTTTCTATTTTGTGTGTGTAATCTAAGATAAATTGTCACTTTTTAAAAATCACTCATCACATCAATATGATATTTTCTGTAAGCCTCATGGTAACCACAATACAAAAACCTATTTTTAAAAAAGTCACTAAAAATAAAAAGCAGTGAATAAAACATACTACCATTGTTAAGAAAAATTCAAGTGCAACTCAGACTTAGAGAACATATTTTAAAAACTTATAATAAAGAACTGACATTCAGAATACATTAATAAAAATTCTAATAATGTATTAGCAATAAGGAGAAACAATCCAAGTTTAAATACGGGCAAATGACTTGGACAGATATTTCAATGAAGAAGACATACAAACAGCAAATAAGCACATGAAAATATTCCCAGCACAATTAATCAGCAGGGAAATGTGATTTAAAATCACAATAAGATGCTGCTACATACTCACTAGAACAACTAAAATTAAAAGCTGGTGATTTCATAGGGGTTTATTACATTAAGAAAAGTAGATATTTAAAAATATAAATAAATAAGTAATAAATGAACATTAAAAAGGACTGAAGATGTCAAGTGTTAGCAAGGACGTGGAGCAACTGGAATGTTGATACATTGTTATTAAGATAATAAAATTGCACAACCATTTTGAAGAGCAGTTTAGTAGTTCTTTAAAAAGTTAAACATCATAGAACTCAGTAACCACACTCCCATGTTTTTACCCCACAGGAATTAAAGCATATGTCTACAAGAAACTGCTTGTAAATGTTCATAACAGATTTATTCATAATAGCAAAAAACAAAAAACAACCCAAATGCCCAGAAACTGGTGAAGGAGTAAACAAATTATAGTATACAAAACAATAAAAATGAATAAACCAGTGATACAATACAATTTTTAAAACTCTGGATACACATAACAACATTAAAAGGAGCAAACTATTGATCTATGCAATAACATGGATGAATTGCAAAAGCACTATGCTAAGTGAAAGAAGTCAGAAATAAAAGACTATATATGTGTCCTTGTACAGTTGATCCTTGAACAAAGTGGAGATTGGGGAACCAACCCCCAAGTAGTCAAAACTTCATGTATAACTTTTGACTCTCCAAAAACTCAACTACTGATAGCCTACAATTGACCAGAAGGTTTACTGACAACATAAACAATGAATCACATTTGCCTGCTGATTAATGATGCTGGGAATTTTCTCATGTGCTTATTTGCTATTTGTATATCTTCTTTGTTGAAGTATCTGTCCAAGTCATTTGCCCATTTTTAAACTTGGATTGTTTCTCCTTTTTGTTATGACATTATAGGAATATTTTGTATGTTATATGTATTATATATTATATTCTTACAATAACATAAGCTAGAGAAAAGAAAATATTTTTAAGAAAAAATAAAGAAGGGAAGTAGATTTACTATTTATTAAGTGGGAGTGGTTCATCATAAAGGTCTTTATACTTGTCTTCACGTTGGGTAGGCTGAGGAAGGAGAGGAGAGGAGGGGTTGGCATTAGGGTGGGAGAGGCAGAAGAGGTGGAAGGGAAAGCAATAGAGGCAGGCATATTCAGTGCAGCTTTACTGAAATGTATTGTGATTTCTTTTCTGTCTTCTCATTTCTCTAAAAATGTTTTTATATGGTACCAATCCTTCTTTCATAAACTATTTTAGCTTCAGTGCCTTTATCACAGAAGAGTCCATGTTGTAAAAGAAGTCAAAGCAGTCTTAAATAATTAGAACCCTTCTGCCAGATTATCTAATGTCAATTTGTTTTTTGGCATGGCTTCTTCTACATCTTCTTCCTCATCATCTGGCACTGGTTCAGAAACACTCATCACCATCAAGTTATTTTCTGTTAATTCCCTTGGTGTGGTGTCTATTAGCCCTTGATTTTCGTTAAGATTTATATCTTGAAACCCTTCACATACCCCCTCCCACCTTTTCTTTCTTTCTTTCTTTTTCCTCCATATCCACAATCTCTTTCATGATTTCCTTGATTGGCTCTGTCATAAATCCTGTGAAGTCACGTGCAACATCTGGACACAGTTTTCTCCAGCCGAAATTTATTGTTTGGGGCTTGATGACTTTCATAACTTTTCCTATAACAATGATGGCATCTTCAATGGTGTAATACTTCCAGACTTTGATGATGTTCTATCTGGGTTATCTTCCATAGTGTTGACAATCCTTTCCATAGAGTACCATGTATAATCAGCCTTAAAGGTCTTCATGACCTCCTGAGGTACAGGCTGAATTAAAGATGTGTTTGGGGCAGGCAGACCACTTCAATGCCTTCAGTGTTGAACTCATGGAGTTGTGAGTGGTCAGGGAGATTTTCCAATGTCAAAAGAACTTCAAAAGGCAATCCCTTACTTCCTGACTTCAATGACAAAATAGCAATGGCAATAGATTCAAAAAAATTGCTCTAGTTGTCCAGGTCTTCTTTTTGTACAATAAAATGACTGGAAGCTTCTGTTTATATTTTTCCTTCAAAGCTCAGGGGTCAGCAGCTTTATAGATAATAGCTATCCTGACCATAAACCTGACCACATTTGTACAAAACAGTAGAGTTTGTCTATTCCTTCCTGCCTTAAATCCTGGTACTTGCTTTTCTTCCTAACTAGTAAATGCCCATTTGTGGCATTTCTCCCCCAGAATAGGGCACTTTTGTCTGCATTAAAGACCTGTTCAGGCAGATATCCTTTCTCCTCAATGGGTTTCTTAATGGCATCTGAGAACTTATCTGTTACTTCTTGGTTGGCAGAAACTGCTTCTGACATTTGTAAAGCTAAACCTCATTCTAAAAGTATCAAACTATCCTTTGCTGGCATTAAATTCTCCAGCTTTAATTCCTTCATCTTCATTTTGCTTTAAGTTGTCATATACTGACTTCACTTTTTCTTGAATCATATTCGAGTCTATAGTTATGCTTTTCTTACAGCAACTGGCACCCACATAAAAGCTGCATTTTTCAATATGAGATAAACAGACTTTTTGTAAAAAGTATAGGGTTTTCATATCTGCTGGCATACTGTAGTCCTACACAAATTTACTTTTCTTTTTTGATAATGGTCCTTCTACTGGATTCATTTATCTTGAAATGGTGGCCAACCATAGCTGCAGACCTTAACCTATGCTATATTTCAAGCAAGTCAACTTTTTTTTGTAATGCCATGACTTTTCTCTGTTTCTTAGGAGCACTTTCAGAATCTCTGATGGTACTTAACCAAATACAACTTAACCAAAACTGACCCAAAAAGAAATAAAAAATTTGATTAGTCTTAAATTTATTAAAGAAATTGCTTCAGATTTTAAAAATCTTCAATAACTTAAAGAATAAACAACATCAATCATTATACAAATTCTTACAGAGATCAGAAAAAGTCTTCCTCACAACTTGTTTTTCAGACCTTTATAACCTGATAACAAAACCTGGCAAGTATGTGATAAGAAAATAAAATTATAGACCAAGTTATTTCATAAACATAGGTGCTAAAATCCTAAACAAAATATTAGCCAATCTAAACCACAAATATATTAAAAAGATAATATGTTATAATTATTTTGGGGTTATTCCAAAATGCAAGACTGATTTAACACTGTAAAATCAATCAGCGTAATTCTCTGTATTAATAAAACAAAGAATAATATATTATGATTATCAAAATAAGGTCTTAAAACCATTGGATAAAATTTGAAACCCATTTATGTCAAAAATTCTTAGCAATCTGGGATAAAAGGAGACTTCCTTAATCTGATAAAGAGCATCTACAATAAATAGATGAATGAATGAATGAATGAACCTACAGCAAAAATCATACTTAGTGGTGAAAACCTCTATTAGATGAAGAATGAGGGAAGGATGTACACTATCTTTTATTCAACATTGTAATGAGGACACTGGCTATTGTAATAAGGAAGGAAAAATATATAAATCATATAAAGATTAGAAAGGGAGACATATAGTTATTGTATATAGATATATTACATAATATATAATTATATATTGCAATTATATATAATTATATATATTATATATCATATTATATACAATATATAGTTGCATGCTTGAAAAATCAAAAAGAATCTATAAATACTGTTAAAATTAAAAAGTGATTTTGGCACAACCATTGGATACAAAGACAATATAAAAATTCAATTGTTTTTTTACAGCTATCAACATAGAATTGAAAATGAAAATTTAAAAAATGTATCATAGTATAGAGAAACATCAAATACCTAAAAATAAATCTAAGGTGTACATGACCTCTATGTCAAAAACTACAAAACCTTATTGAGAGAAATTGAAAAAGACCTTAGAAAACAGTGTTGTGAACTGAGTTATAACAAAATTCAGCATATCAAAATATTCTTGGATTGGACATTTTAACTTTATAAGGAGTAAATTCTTCCTGAATTGATCTATAAATTCAATACAATCCCAATCAAATACACAAGTAAGTTTTTTGTTTTGTTGTTGTTAGAAATTGATAAGCTTATTTTAAGTTTAATTCGGTAATACAAAGACAAAGAATAGTCAAAATAACCTTGAAAAAAATTTTTTAATGTTGGGGGTTTTACATTGCTAGATATCAAGATCTATTATAAAACTATTTTAAAAAATGAAGAGAATGTGGAATTGGCTCAAAACAAGAAAAAGAGATTGATGGAACAAAATATGGTGTCCAGAAGCTGACTATACACTTATGGTCATTTGACTTACAATAAAGGCAATAATGAGTGCAGTGGGGAATGGATGATCTTTTCAAAAAATAGTATTGAGTCAATTGATATTCATATGAGTTTTGAATAAATGATTCTTGGGAAAAAATTAATCTTGTCTTCTATGTTATATCTTACCCAAAAGTCAATGGTTAATTGTAAATTTAAATGTGAAATTTGAAATAGTAAAACTTTTAGAGATGAGAATACAAAAGAATATCTTTATGATCTAAGGTAGGCAAGATTTAAAGGGAACACAAAAAGTACTTACCATTAAAAAGAGAGTGGTAAATTGGATAACATTAATAAGAAGTTATGTCCAACATATGACATCACTAAAAGTGTGCAAAGGTACCTAGAATAGAAGGTTTTTATTTGCAATATACATATCTGACAAAGAATTTATATCTAGATTATATAATACCTACAAATCATTAAGAAAAAGACTAGGAAAATGAGAAAAACATTTAAAATACGCACATCAAAAAAGATTGTCTAATGTTCAGCAAATATAGATGAAAGCACTCAACTTTGTTAGTCATCAGATAAATACAAATTAAAATCGGACAACTACCATAATACTATAAGAAAAGAATTGACAGTAGTGGGAAACTAGGGTGGGGGGAGAGGGGGCTGGGAGGTGGGATTGAGAGTAGTTGATATCTGCCTGGGGAAGGCAGGGGAAACCTCATCAACAAGGATACCTGCACAATGGATATTTGTATACCTAACCCTGAATTGCACCCCACAATTTTAAAATAAAAATTAAAAGAGAAAAAAAATGCTGTTTTCTAAAAAAAAAAAAAAAAAGCTATGAAATATTACCTATATATCCAACAAAATGGCTAAAATGTTAAAGACTGACAAAGATCAAGGAATGGAAAAGCCATGACATAATTGGAACTTTTCTGCACTGCTGATAGTAGTATAACTTGGGATAACCACTTTGGGAAAATGGTTGACAGTAGATATTAAAGCTGAATGTATGTATATCCAGCAAATCATATCCACTATAAAGTATGCATAACAGTCATGTATAAGAATGTGAGCATAACAGTCATGTATAAGAATATTACAGAGCATCAGTCATAATTGCAAAAAAAAAAAGAATAAACCAAATGCCTAGTAACAAAAGATTGAATCAATAAATTATGGTTCATAAACAAAATGAAATACTATATAGAAACAAAAAAATGAAAGAACATACTACACAAATCATTATGGATGAATATCACAAAATAATGTATTGCATATAATAAAATAATGCTGCATATTATGCGATTTCATCTGTATAAAGTTAAAAATCAGGCACCAATCTATTGGGAGCATGGTCATCTTAAGGGAGGTATGGGAGATTATTAACATAGAGGAAGGACAAAAGGGGGCTCCTGGGAGTTCATCATATTCAACTTCTTGTTCTAGGGTGTGGTTACTTGAGTATATTCACTTTGTGATAACTAACAAATATAATAGACTCTATCAGTGCTCCACCCAGATCCCCTTCACTCAGCCAGTATAGTCAAACCTCAGCTGCAGTGAATGGTGGGTACTAACAGCTTACCTCTGCACCCTTAGTCAGAGAAATACCCTAGGACAAAGGAAGTGTCTTCTTTTGGAAATACCTGGGAAGGTTTGCCTTCCTATCATGATGAACCAAGGATAATGGTTGAGTGATAGGGAGCTGCGAAAGGTTAATCTCCTTACATGAGGGGCGATGAATACTCCAGAGTTCCCCATGGGCTCACCATAAGGCTAGGCTTTAGCTGAACCCAAATCCTTCTCTTGGGAGATAATTCTTCATGGGTCTTTCACATTTCTGCGCTTCTTACCAGCCATAAGTACTGACTGCCCTTGTTCCACACTATTCTTACGAGGATATTTGTATAGTAAACAGTCCTGGAAGAGTTTTTTTTAAAAAAAGTGTCTCCCTAGAACAAAGGGTAGGTTGTTCACTGTCCAGTATAAGAAAAATAATATCTCCTTTCAGGGCAAAGTTCAGACAGGTACTGCCTATTATAAAAGATTCGGTTTCCCTAAGTTTAGGGTTCCTCTCCTGTAACATAAACTACTATGTACTTGCAGAGGACATTTTCTGGCATTAACTGATAGGAACAGGGCACAGTGCAAGTGGTGATAGTCTGGCAAGTGCTATTGCTATTAGCAATAAAGCACTTTATTTCCCACTCAAGAAAGAGTCTGCCAGCATCAATGAAACTGTAGCAGGCTACTTTGTAGCTTGTAAGCAAGGCAAAAATCTGTAACCTTTCAGAGTTCTTCACAACTTCTCCTCTCATCTACTCTGCTTCACTTACTCTCTCACAGATTTCAGTTGACAGCTTTTTCTCAATAAATCACTTTTGTAAAAATCCCTATCTCAGGCTCTGCTTCTAGGGAACCTGTCCTAAAACAATGTAGCTATAGACGTGACTTATGTAATTTTCTGTATGTACACTATACTTCTATTTTTTAAAAATAGTTTATATAAATATAAAAAATAATGTTGCTAGAGTGTGAAGTGTGAACTAGAGTAGAAAGAGACTGGAGGAAAAAAAAGACCTAGTTAAAAGTCTACTACTAAAAAAAAGATAGAGAAAATAATAACTAGCTAATAATCACCCCTAAAAATTATTACTAGAGTCTAGATAGAGATGACTAAAATCTGACCTAAGGTAGTAGCATGGCAATAGAGATAAAGGGGCCAATTCAAATGATATTGAGAAGGCAGGATGTAGGGATGATATACACAATATTTAACAAACTAGTACTTCACAGATATCCACTGACAGAAAAATACCACCATAAACAATGGTTATGGCAGAACTGAAGCCTACTACAGAACATCACCAGGCTTGGTAAGATAGGACTTGGGAGTCCGAGGCAAGAGGATTGCCTGAGCCCAGGGTTTTGAGACCAGCCTGGGGAACATGGTGAGACCTTGTCTCTACAATATATCAAAAAATTAACTGAGCGTGGTAGCACCTATAGTTCCAGCTACTTGGAAGGCTGTGGCGGAAGAATCACCTGAGCCCCGTGGGTCCAACTCTAGGGTGGTAGTGAGCGTGCCACTGCACTCCAGCCTGGGCAACAGAGTGAAACTCTGACTTAAAATAAAAGGATAGATAGGACTTGATAACCAGTTGAACACAATGGGTGAGCAAAGAATTGAGATACCTCCAAAGTTGTCAATCTTGTTGATACAGAGAATAATTGTACCTTTAACTGATAAGGGTAATATCATTCTTATTTGCATAATCTCAATTATTTGGTTTTAACTTAAATGACTCTCAAATCTATCCAGCTCCTCTGGAGATCAGAGAATTATCTGAATTTCTTATTCCACACACACAATCTAGAATGAGATGTGTTTTTCATTTTAGAAATATTTGCAAAATCACACCAATTAGAAGCCATAAAGAAAGGAATGTGGACCAATAAAGTAAGCCCGCTTGACAGATGATGTATCACTTTTAATCACACAGCACATGCGCCTGCCAATTGCTATTTTTTTCCTGTTAAAACACACTTTACAAATCATTTGACTTTTTCACAAATCTTCCTAAGGTAGCAGAAAAGCAGCTGGGTTTTATGGAGTGAGACTCTGAATTACTAATTCACAGTCTTTTAACATATATCCCCTTTTAATGCAAACAGCTCAGAATGAACACTCCTTAAATGATTAAGAATCCATGGCTTTCCATCTTCCCTTTCTCATAATTACCAGTATCTCTTAAGGAAGAAAGTGTGTTTTCTGTTCATTAATGGTAATATTACCTAGGCAGACCAATCAGTAAGTCCATGATCCAGCAGTCACTGTGGAAGTCAAATAACCCTCTCTACCAGGACAAAATCAATTAACACCACTAGGGATGTCATTATTGTCACATTATGTCACCCGATAGTCTCCAGGGCCTATAAGTGATTTAAATTTTTTTTTTACTGTTATGATTCTAGTGTGTGTCTGTGGTATGGTGGGGGGGTGGAATAAGCCTTCATATTGACAAGAGAGATTTCTATTATAGGAAAATTAATTTTACAACATAAAAAAATGCAAGCCATCATTTTAGGTCTTTGGGAAAAAATGGTTACACACTAAGAGAACTCTGAAGCCTAAATGATTTCTCATGCTGAAGTGTATGTTAAGGGTTTGCTGGGACAAAAGCCACATTGGTTGAAGTCATGAGGCATTTTCATCAGCGCAGAGTAAGCCAGGGGCTGGAAATCAGTCAAACCACAGCAAGCGACACAGTAGTCAGAAGTCCAAGAGTTCAAAGTTGTGATTTCTCTTCTAATGAAATCAACTTGTTTTCCATCATGAGAAATACTATGATTCTAGTTTTGCAAAGTTACACACTTGAGGTGTCAGAAAAGAGGGTGAAATGCCATGAGTGTGTCCAGCAGAGCCAGATCTCATTTGGGAAGACTGGAATTCATGCTTGACATTACAAGGGAGATGATGGCGAGGGTCTAGTAGTCTGCACCCTCAGAACTGTTCCTGTTGCTTCAGCTGCCAATTGGTTGGCTCAGCACCCAGACACTTGGAAGAAAACCATATTTGACATCAGTCTCTTCTGACAGTTGTCTTTTTCTTCTCCATTTCCTTTACTTCTCATCACTACCAGTGACTATTAAATGGGGATCTGGGTTCAGAGTTTGTTTTCATTATTGTAGTTGCTGTTAAAAACGAATTTAAAAAAAAATCCAAGTAAATTAAGCAGAATGTTTTTAAATGGCTGTATCCTTTTCAAAAAGTAGACCCAACTTCTGTATTTTGGCTTCCATCAGGGGGTATTTAATTAAGTCTATTCTGTCTAACATGATCTGATGTCATTGTACAAGGATATGTTCTTTGTTAGCCGCACTCTTAGTTTCAGACTCCTCTGTGTATTTGAAACCATGGTAACAGAGCAGTAAGCTAAAGCCAATGAGATAATGAGATATTCTCATTGTAATTGTGTTTCATGAGGGCACAAGATCCCACGGGTGGTATCTGACTGTCTTACAACTGCTAACAGAATTTAAGAAGCAGACATATATTAGCATGGTACCGTTTTCCATAACAGCCATGTAAACACTTGTGACATGGCATTTTTAGCTGTTTCCAGCACATAAAAGTAGGTACTGTGCATTTATGTCAAAAAAAGCCACACAATTAATGAATATCAATATTTAAAAATCCTTAGAACTTCAAGGAACTTCAGATTTGAAATGCACCAAGCAGGCTGTGGGGATGCTGTTTTGCATGATAATTATGAGCTGGGCTATGGTTGATGAGGGGAGGTATCCATCAAAGCAAAGAAAAAGAGAGCAGCTAGCCCCTCTTCACCTCCCAAACACCCCACATGCACCTCTTAAAGGAGGGACAAAGCTAACCCTGAGTAAGGCTCCCTGTGTTTTGATGAGGAAAGCTGAGTTGGGGGATTTCTAAAAGCATTTTACCTTTAAAAGAGAAAAAAAAAATTAGGAGAATAAAACCAAAATATTTACAAGCCATCTATTCTTCTGAACTAAAATCAGAAAGGGGAACACCTCACTTTTGAGTCCCTTCTCTTCTGTCACTGTTTGAAGTTTCTCCACAGTTTTCATTTGAGTTGCAGATTTTATGCACAAGTCACTGAATCCATGTTCTCCATCTTGATGAGGTTGCCCTAACAGACGTTGTCTTTTAATAAATAATTTAAAACCAAAAAGAGAAAGCGCAATATAGAACGACTGGTTGATTTAAGCAGGGCTAAGATTTAATATGCTCTTCTTGTCACCAAGGCTTCCCTCCAGAAAAGAACTAACCTGAGAATGTGAATTTTGTCAGTTTTGTGACGCTGGTGGTTCACAAAGAGGTGATTCAATACACTGGAACTTTAAAAACAAGGACTCTGTTTGTTTTTCACTTTACAGACACGGAGAATCACTCTGGTTTTTAAAATGTGCCAGTGCCATTTCTAAAACATTTTGGCACAGGGAGCTAAGTCAATATGAAAAACATATTGATAGAGAAAGGGGAGTTAGCTTTCTAGAAAGTCACTCAAGTGCCTACCGTCTTGAGGGGTGGAGAGTTCTCTTTCAACATATCAGTAGCAGCATCTTCATAATTGAACGTCACTTAAAGACACACAGTTCTTTCTTTTACTCTGTGTGTGTGTACGTGTGTGTATGTGATACGCACATGTGGCTGGGAAATAAAATCTATGCCATAGGTGGTTGCACAGAAAGGACATGCCACAGAATTGGAGAATATGGTCTTCATCTCTGTGAGATAAAGGTGGCCTTATCACTCATGGTTGCTGCAGCAAGACACAACCATAAGTGTGTAATGAGGCCACCCCTACTGAGGGGAGATGACTTCTGTATCTGAGCTGTCATGACCCATTAGGCCTTCACACTGCCTGTTCTTGGATGTGTCTCCCAGCCAGCCCTTTCTTTCTACATCTGAAAGGGGGGAGACCTTGTTTTCTTTAAAACCCCTCCTCCTTGTTCTGACAAATAGGAAATGGCTGTCAGGTTTGAAGACTCCCCTGGGTGCCATGTTGAAACGTTCAGTGAAAACTACAGTTAACAACATTGGCAAGAGTTTGTTTAAATATATAAATTATTACAAAATAGCTTTACTTTTGCAGGCTTTCAAACAGGTTACTCCATTTTAATCCACATGAGTTCTTTATCCACTTAAGCCTAGGTTAATTCTAGTTTTAGAGGATGCGACAAGAAATAAGAAATTGAATATGTTTTTAAAATATTGGAATCATAGAAGTATCATTTATAAAACAGATTTGGTAATGTACTTTTTCCAATTTGAAGTCTTTCAATGCCATAATTTAGCCTGAGAATAGCAGATGTCCACAGCAGTTGATTCTATTGTGTTTAAATAATAGCCAGAAGCTGGGATTGATTTTTTTTTTTGCCTCTTATATCCCTAGCCTTGTACCCTGACAGGATCCAACATTTCTAGGTTTAAAAAGGGGAGAGTGTGAGCCTGCATAGGTGTGTGTGTGTGGGGGGGGGGTAGGTGGTCACAAAATCTGCACTTCACCGAGTAGAAGGAAGCAGGCAGAAAGACATCAAGGAGGGACTCAGACCTGGAGGTTCCCAGGTGCTGTAGTTCCCAGGTGCTGGGCAGTGTGAAGTGACTTTATAGAGATAGAAATGAAGGCATGGGAGGCAGTAAGCAATAATTGATTGCATATGCATAACAGCAGTAAATCGCCTGCCTTTGGTAGTGAGGCAGGGACCAGTATCCTTCCACATCCTCGGGACAAAATGTAAGCGACCATAGGTAGAGTACACACCCAGCTACCCGGGTAGAGAGAATGTGCCATCTTGGTGGATGGGCCCAGGCCTCTCTGGACACAGTAGAAGCAAAGCCATTTCTACAGACAGAAGCTTGTGGTGCTTAGAGACAGTGCATTCACCAGGGTAGAACAAGGCCAGCCCTTGGTGTGATGGGTGGAGGGAAGAGCAAGAAAGCAGGGCTTTGAGGTCTGACGCATCTGCCTTTGGATTCTGGCTTCTCTGTTTACAAGTTAGGTGACACTCACTTGTAAAAACATAGACTCCTAAATGGTAGTTAAAATAATCTTTATTTTATTTTATTTTTTTGAGACAGGTTTTCACTCTGTCACCCAAGCTGGAGTGCAGTGAACAGTAATGATTCACTGCAGCCTCAAACTCCTGGGCTCAAGCGATCCTCCCGCCTCAGCCTCCCAAGTAGCTGGGACTACAGATGCACCCACCCCGCCTGACTCATTTTCCTATTTTCTGTAGAGACGGTCTCGCTTTGTTGCCCAAGCTGGTCTCAAATTCCTGACTGTAAATGATCCTCCTGCCTTGGGCTCCCAAAGTGCTTGGGATTACAGGCACGAGCCATCATGCCCGGTCAAAATAATCTTTATTTATATTAAATTCAGTATGTATTTGTAGGTAAATGTATTACAAATATAAATGCTAAGCAGTATGTATTGGAAATTTGAAACCTTTCAAATTTCAATTTTTCAACCTTCTAATTTTTAAAAAAGACTATAAGAACGAAACCATAAATAAGCAAAACTTTACTTTCTAAACAATGAGTGATTAGAAAAATAACATTAACCAGGGTCAGTGGCTCAGCCTGTAATCTTGTGCCTTGGGAGGCTGAGGTGAGTGGATTGCCTGAACCCGTGGGTTCGAGACCCACCTGGGCAACTTGGCAAGACCTCATCTCTACAATAAATCAAAAATTAGCCGGGCGTGGTAGCGTGCGCCTGTAATTCTGGCTACTCGGAAAGCTGAGGTGGAAGGATCGCCGGAGCCCAGCAGGTCGAGGCTGCGGTGGCCAGGAGTGGCCACTGCACTCCAGTCTGGGTGACAGAATGAGACTCCAACTCAAAAAAAAGAAGAATAACCTTGGGCTTCTTTTAGCCACCCTCCTTGGAGTCCAACACACAGAGCACAGTGGCAGAGCTGCAGATGTTTTGCCTCCTTCAGTAGTTTTGGGGGAGGCCAAAGGCAAGGAGTCACAGAAAAGGGGTGGGGGATGGGTCTCAAACTCAAAACATGCTTCATCCTGGGATTGGTCTAAAAAGCCCCACATTTTGATGCTGGAGGATCTGACAAAAATGATTATGCATGAGGTGCACTCACCCAGTTTTAGAATAAAAAACATGCTTTAAGAGAGTCCAGTCAGAATATGATTCTAGGTTGTTAGAATTTCTACTGGAAAATTTCTCACGTGTGGAGAATGAGAAGCTTTGCCAGGACTGCCCCTAGATGCCTCCACCTTAAGAATCGAGTAGAGCCCAAAGTCCTCTGCCTCTTCCCTTCAGGCCCTGACAGAAATCTCACATGACTAACTCATTTGGGCCAGAGAGACACTCGCAGTTGTCAGAGGGAAAACCATCAACCCCAGCCCAGTACCTGCCACTAATGGTGCCAGTTGAATAAGTTTATCAGATGCTTCTTGTCACCTAGCAAGTTCCTAGCAAGATCTGGGACTGAGATACAGGAAAAATAAAGCTGGAACTGTAGAAATAAAGCTATCTGATCCAGGAGGGCAACAACACTGTTGTTCTCAGTACAAGCCTTGGAAGGACAGTGTTGGGAGACTACCAGAAGAGGGCAGAAAGAAAGCCACCAAAGCTTACTTCTCAATTTTTTCCTGTTTTGCTCTGACTCATTCTTAACTCATGAGATTCCATTTTTTGACTATCCTACAAAAGCATCCCAACTCAGCCCGGACACAGTGGCTCATGCCTATAATCCCAGCACTTTGGGAGGCTAAGGCTTGAATCCAGGAGTTCAAGACCATGCTGGACAACACAGAGAGACCTCGTCTCTACAAAAAAACAAAACAAACAAACAAAAATTAGCTGGGTGTGCTGGCACGTGACAGTAGTTCAAGTTACTCAAGAAGCTGAGGCAGAAAGACTGCCTGAGCCCAGGAGGTGGAGATAGTGGTGAGCCGTGATCATGCCATTACATTCCAGCCTGGGTGAGTGAGACCCTGACTAAAAAAAAAAAAAAAAAAATTCAATCCATTTAAAGATAATGCACATGTCACTCTGTAATTGTTCTTTCCCCAACACAAACAAGTCTGTCTAGAAACAAGTCTGTCTAGCAGAATTATCCATGAACTCTGACTTGCCGATAATAGTCTCTCAAACTGTGAATATT
Source organism: Carlito syrichta (assembly GCF_000164805.1). Lineage (NCBI taxonomy): Eukaryota > Metazoa > Chordata > Mammalia > Primates > Tarsiidae > Carlito > Carlito syrichta. The sequence continues at coordinate 1,364,047 of NW_007253822.1, read as the reverse complement.
GAAAATTGCTTCCTTAAACCCATGGCTTATGTCATTGAGGAACCACAGTGAGGCAGTACCATCAGGATGTGCACTAAGTTGCTCACCTGAATGCATTCTGGAGGACTGGATTTCTCTTGCTCTGGCAAAAAGTTCTCTCGTTCTGGTAAGGATAGGATGTACATAGTACCTGAACACACTTCTGAGACTGACTTTCCTGGTAGACCAGAAGCTCCTCCAGGACAGTGAGGGTGTCTATTTTGTTCCTTGTATCCTCAGCAATTAGCACTGTCCTGAGCACAAGGTAGATACTCCGTGTGTTGAATGAATTAATAAAGAAATCAAATCAACTCATGTCCTATCCTATACATCTCTTGTTTTCTCTTTTTTTCCTTGCAACTCTATGTCAAGGTCTGTTGTTATTTTGCAACTTTTGCATTTTTATCTTTTTCCTATTTCACAGTTCCCACTTCCCTTTTGTTTTTCATTGTCTCTGCTGGGTCTAACCCCCAGTTTTAAACTGCCAACCTCCAGTTTAAAAGCTGTACGTGGAGAGTGTGAATCCCCATTTCTGCCTTGCAACAGTTCATCTGATGTTTCCACTCCAGTCCTACTCGAGAGCCTTGGAGCTGCAACCCTCACACACATGCAACTGATTACAAAAAAACACACTGTATGCTACATCCATCTTGTGAAACTTCAAGTCTAGCCAGTTACAACAACCTAGGAGATTATTGTGGCAAAGAAAATTATTTTCTTTAAGTGAAGGCTGATTGACCACTGCAGTGTGGTCAAAATAACTCATCCCCCCCCACATCCCCTTAAGGAGCACTAACTCAAACGTGACAAAGACTTGTGCTCACACTCAGTGGACCCTGTCATTTTCCTGATTCTGCATGGCTCTTGCAGGCAAGGTTTCTCCACGATGCCTATCAAATGAAAAAGGACTTGAAAATTCGCAATCGTGCCCTCCTAAAATCCTTCACCATTGCTATAATGAAATGAGTGTCCTATGTTGGAAAATTCACTAAATGGGAATTTGGAGAAAATGTTCCCTTTTTAAAGCTCAAAATTAAGATGTAGAGAGACAGTCTTTACTCCAGATCCAGGGAGTAGGACAGACTAACAATCAGAAAATAAAACACATTCATTAGTGACCCTAGAGGCAATAACTGAAAACACATGGCTTAATCTTCATGGTTTGTTTGAAATAAAAAACAGAATAATTAGGGAAAGAAAAGGACAATTTTATAATTATTTCTTAATGTACAATTTTTAAAAAATTGGAGAAATCAAGAAGTTTACAAATATTGAATTAGATTTTCCGTTGATGCTTTTTTTAGAAACAGAATTTAAAGACAATTTTATACCAATGCAATATATTCAGTATTTTTCTGAAACGTAACATCTAGTCAATGAACTAATATGAATGTTAAACCCGAAATTGTTAAATAGCTGCATATTTGAGGATTGGATACTAAAGAAATGTCTGGTTATAATGATCAAGGACTAAAAAACTGCCAGGATTTATAGAGACATTTCAGGTTATCCTAGAAGAGATTTCTAGCCCCAGCGTTGTGAGCTTGTCTTGGGCATTTTACAGTCATCTTGTGAAGAACTGACTATAAATAGATTGCTTCTTACAACTCTGATTCTTATTACATCTTGTAGAAAAAGCATAAAATAGAAGCATAGAATTTGAGTGCTGAATGGGCATCAGAGGTCCTTTTGTCAAACACATTAATTCAGAGATGAGAAAAAAAGGTCTTGAGAAACCAAATGACATGCCCAAGGTCAACAGCTAATGAGTGGACTCTACCTCAGATTTTCTAACTTCAGTTCCAACTAGGTTTAGAAATTGCGGTATCAAAACAACATATATACCAGTTTAGAAAACATTTCATTCTAGTTGTTAAAATATTTATATTTAGGACATAAGGTGATACAATGAACATTTGCAATTCATCCTGCCATTTTCAAAGTATATTCACAATATATTTTCATTTAATGTTTGCAACAATACTACCGAGCAGGTAATCTCTATTATATAGAAGGACAGGAAAGCTCAGAGAAGTTTAGGGACTTACCCAATGAAACACAGCTAGAGAATGCTAGAGGGTGGCTCATCCTTAGGCAGAGAGGTTTTAGTGAGCACAATGTAATGTCTGGACACTGGGGGCAAAAATGAAAATTTAGTTGAACTGAAGGTATGGGAAGTGTGAGAGTTATTAATATAATTGAAAAACAGACTAGAGCTATGTGGTCGGCATAATTGTAAAGGTATCTGTTCCCACAAGTTTCCTATGACCTGGTTATTCAACCAAACACTAATCTAGGGATGCTGTAAAAAGCAGCAGTCCCCAACCTTTTTAACATCAGGGACCAGTTTTGTGGAAGACAATTTTTACATGAATGGGGGGTTGGGGAGAGAAATGTGCAAACCTCACTGCTAATGTTAATCTGTATTTGTAGCTGCTCCCCAGTACTAGCATCACTGCCTCAACTCCACCTCAGATCGTCAAACATTAAATTCTCATAAGGAAATGCAACCTAGATCCCTCACATGCACAGTTCACAATAGGGTTCCTGCTCCTATGAAAATCTCATACCACCACTGATCTGACAAAAGATGGAGCTTAGGTGGTAATGCAAGTGATGGAGAGCGACTGTGAATCCAAATGAAGCCTTGCTAGTTCACCTGCTGCCCGCTTCTTGCTATGCTGCCCAGTTCCTAACAGTACCAGTCTATGGCCCAGGGTTGGGGACCCCTGCTGTAAAGAGAGTTAGCTGATGGAATTAATCGACACTAATCAGCTAAGCTTGAAATAGGGAGTATAGACACGATGATCCTGGTGGGCCCAATTTAATTACCCACACCTTTAAAAGAAGAGGAAGGCAGAGAGAGAGAGGAGGGGAAGTCGGAGATGAAGGAGAGCTCAGAGGAACTCAAAGTGTGAGGACTCGGTCTCCCGTTGTTGGCGTAGGAGTTGGAAGAAGAGGCCATGAGACAAGGGATGTAAGCAGCCTCTAGGGGCTGGGAACAGCTCCTGGACCACAGCCAGCGAGGGAACAGGGTCTCAGTCCTTCAACCTTAAAGGAACTCAATTCTGCCAACACCTTGAATGAGCTTGGGAGGAGATGGAGCCCCAAGCTTCCCTAAAGGAAGCCCTACCAACACTTTGATTTCGACCTTGTAAAATCCAGAGTAGAGCCAATGGCACCATGCCATGCTGGGACTTCTGACCTCCAGAACTGTAAGACAATAAATGGGGGATTTTTGAAGCCACTACATTTGTGGCAGTGTGTTGTGGCAGTACTAGAAAACTAGTATAACTGAAATGCAGGTTAATGTGTAGATGGCTTCAATTATTATGTTAGGAATTTGGGGCTTTTCACCTCTTTTCCTCCCAGGGGTTTCTAATGGTAGTGTATATTTCCAAGGGCTGACAGCCACATGAAGCCAGAAGTACTGCTTTAATAATCTGGGCACGTACCAATACTCCCCTGAAAGCAGGATTCCTGGTAATTTCATATCCAAGAATATGGCTTAGGCCTGAGGCCAAATTGGAGCACCTCATGTCCTCCTTCCTTGAATCCAAGATTGCTGGGCCTGCAGCACTTCAGAAGGGGGGACAGAGGACTGAAAATATGGTCATGGCCCTGCCTAAGTATGCTGCCACAAGGTCACTACTCCTGAGGGCAGCAGGAACATAAGATCATTCAGAGCACAGTGACAGCACCCATTGGTAAGAGGTGGTCTAGTGAATGTTAGGCTTTTATCAATCAGATGTAGTATCCTGGTTCTACTGAGGAAGAGCAAGTTTGGATGGGTGGCAGGAAACATGGAAGTTTCTTCTATGAGCATGGTTGTAACACAAGGAGAATTAGAAAGGACTCTTCCTACCATTTTACAAGGCAAATATTCTTTTTGGGTGGCCATGGGATGGGGAGGGGAATGTGGAAAACTATGAATAAGTACCATTTGGAAATCTATGTCTGAATCTGGCAGAGTGAGTTCCTTTAAAGCACTAAATCCCAGATGCTTTTAAAATAATTGTGATGACAGAAACAATCACTGGATATAAGAAAAGGAATAAAGAATTAGATCTTTCTCTATAAGTCTAGCATTTGATTCTCACATGTGTTTAAAATTTTTGACTGATATAAAAATGGACCATTTAAGAGAAGTCCTTTAGGATGATAACAATATTCACCACTTTTGTCTCATGAATAACAGTGAGGGGAAATTATGTTGAATGGTTTGAAGCTGGGATCATTGGAAGAATGGGGTTAATGGTGACTTCAGTCACATAGAGTTTGAAGAATTCAATCATCAGAAAAGTAATCTGAAAAGTACATGAAGCTTTACCAACAAGGGCTTAGGGGAGAATGGAAAGAACCTTGAATTCTTTGAGTAAGTTGTCAGTTGTATTTATTTACTTTTTTTTTTTTTTTTTTTTTGAGTCAAGTTTTCACTTAATTGCTCAGGCTAAGTGCTGTGGCATGATCATGGCTCACCACAGCCTCAACTTTCTGGGCTCAGGTGATCTTCCTACCTCAACTAGGCCAGAAGTTAGGACTACAAGGGTATATCACCATGCCCTGCTAATTTTTTGATTTTTAGTACAGACAAGGTCTCCCTATGTCGCCCAGGCTAGTCTCGAGACACTAGGCTCAAACAGTCCTTTCACCTCAGTCTCCCAAAGTACTGGGATTCCAGGTATGAGTCACCACACCTGGCATAAGTTGTCTGTTTCAGCACAAGGCTTTCAAAGGTGTCAGGAGCATGTGAGATTATCTAGTAGTAGCTCAGTAGTGTTTCAGTACAGATGGGCTCTGATTTATAATAGTTCAACTTATTGATAGGATGAATAGGTTTTTTTCAGCTTCATGATGGCACAAAAGTGAAATGCATTCAGTAGAAACCATACTTCAATAGAATACCCATAGAATCATTCTTATTTTAATCTTTCAGTGTGGTATTCAAAAAATTACATGTGATATTCCACACATGTTCTGAGTATGCTTAAGGCTAGGCTAAGCTATGATGTTTGGTAGGTTAGGTGTATTAAATGCATTTTTGGCTTACCATATTTTCAATTTATGATGTGGCTACATCTCAGTAAATCAATTCCAATTGGGATGTCACCCCATCATAAGTCAAGGAGCATATGTGTAAGTATACAGATAGTATATCTGCACAACTATTTACAGTGTTCATGGCTCTGATATTTCCCCCCAATTTGAGAACTTAGGAAAATGGCTTCATCTCAAGAATGCACTTGAGTTCACTATTCTCTTGTCTTTCAGAAAAACCTAACTAAATTATCCCTTGTCTGTAAAGAGAGAAATGTCACTGGGCCCTTATGTCTCACTCCACTTTGCAAAGGTTAGACATCTGGGTTGAGATGTTGAGTACTGTGATGGTTAATTTTATGTGACAACTTGGCTGGGCCATGGTGCCCAGATAAGCATTATTCTGTGTTTCTATGAAGGTGTTTTGAGTAAGATTAACATTTAAGTCTGTGGCCTTTAAGTCAACAGATTGTCCTCCATAAAGTGAGTGTACCTCATCCAATCAGCTGAAAGCCTGACTAGAACAAAAGACTGACTTCCTCCAAGCAAGAGGGAATTCTGCAGCTAATGGCTTTCAGACTTGAACTATAGCACTAGCTCTTCTCAGGGTCTCTAAGCTGCTAGTCCACTCTGCAGATTTTGGTTGCTAGCCTCCATAATCATAATCTCCAACTTTTTTTTTTTTTGAGTTGCAGTCTCTCTCTATGGCCCAGACTGGAGTACAGTGGCATGCTCACGGCTACCCCAGCATCGACCTGCTGGGCTCCCACGACCCTTCCACCTCAACCTTCCAAGTAGCTAGAACTATAGGTGTGCGCTACCATGCCTGGCTGATATTTTTTTTATTATTGTAAAGACAAGATCTCGCCAATTTGCTTGGGCTGGTCTCGAAGCCGCAGGCTCAGGCAATCCACTTACCTCAACCTCCCAAATCGTTGGGGTTACAGGCTGAGCCCCAAGCCTGGCCAATCTCCAGATTTTTTAAATAAAATTTTCTATGTATACACATCCTATTGATTCAGTTTCTCTAGAAAACTCTGACAAGTAAGCAGTTGAGCAAACAAATCTAGAGGTAGACATTTGAGATCCTTCATTGTATGGAGATATTAGTGCCGTGGAACTGGAAGAGAGTGCAGCTGGAAGAGCTCGCCATGATCAGAGCCCTGGGCTCACTGCATATAGAGTTCTTGGAGAGAAGGAGGAGCCAGAAATGGACATGAGACAAGGTGATCCGGAGGTAGGGAAACCAGGAGAGTGGTGTCACAGAAACCAGAAAAGCAAGATTCAAGCAGGATGTATTTAAAAGGAAGAGTGTATTCAACAACAGCTGCTCCTGAGAGATGGGGTGAGAAGAGAATGAGAAATTGGCAAATAGCTTTGACCAGATATAGGCTATTGATGCACATAATAAGGGTGATAAATGCAATGGTGGTATAAAATACAGGATAAAGCAGGTTAGGTAGGAAAAGAGTGGTAAGGAAGTGGAGACACTGAATATAGACAACTCTTTCATGAGTATTGCTGGAATCAGAAGGGAACAAATGAAGAAGTATCTGAAGAGCATTATAATCTTTTTGTTTGCTCTTTGCTTGCTTTTTTAATGGATATGCCAATGGGGAATGTTGAGGGAGAGCAAGAGTGTGCATTAGAGAAAAAAAGAGAGAGACACACAGAAGTTTGATGATGCAAGAAGGGGTATGCAAACATAAGTACACCCAATACTAAAGTAATAAAGTATTTCAGAAAGCACATTAACATGTAATCAGTAAGGGTAACATTTGGTTGGCATCATCTCAAAAAGAATGAAAATACAGGTTCAATCAAGGAGGTCTTCCTGATCTAAAATTTCAGTATGTCACTATCCCTCATGTCATGAGTTCATAGCCCTTTTCAAAAAGATAGGAACAGTAAGTATGGTAACAATAAAGACAGCTTTTGGGGTTATTTCTGCTACCCCTGAAGATGGTCTACTTATTCAGAATAAGTGGCAGAAAGGAAGAGCATGGGGAGGGAGTTTCTTCAACATGCCCCAGGAACTGTACTCTAAAATTGCAGCCCCCAAGCCCTCTCCTTTTCATTACACCCCCTGCCAACCCCTGAAGTGGGAATAAGATGACAAACACAAGAGACTAGTGGCTTGCCAAAGTCTTTATCCTGTCAAAAACTCGAGGGCATGAGTAATAGGGAGAAAAACTATTCTATAATATACCACCCACATCTACCACAAGGTCTGAAATCTGAGAATTCCTTCTTGAATAGTTTTTTTTTTTTTTTTTGCCCAAATTGAAGAGTGATGAGAAAATTGTAGGTGACTATTGTAGAGTAAGTCTCCACTGATCCCACATAAATGGATAGCCAGAGGTTAGACAGATTGTGCATTTTCTTGCATTTGATGAAGAAATAAATGCCCCATTTTTACAATCTTTGTGATATATAAGAATTCTGATATAATTTGTGGGAAATTATAACTATTAATAGAGGTAAGACGTTTCAAAAAGCCATTGCCTTTGTTCCTTTGAAATGAGTGACACTGGTTAGCAAGATTATTCAATTTGAAATAATTAGGTCTCTGGTTCCTGTAATTTAGGTCTTACCTGTCACTGCAAATTATCTAAATTGTCACATATATGTGTGTGTGTATACACATATATGTATATGTCTATCAAAGACTAAACATTTTAAAACATACTCAAAAATTATATTTATTTTCTAATAAGAAAAGGTAATGTATTTATAAGATTCTTTCAACAATAGATATAAAATATATATATAATTATTTTTATCATAAGATATTGCTTATATCACACTTTCATAAGGTTATAGACATAAAGTTCTTTTAAGCTTTTATGTGCTTGAGTTTTCCTCTTGCCAAAGAGATTTTTAAAGACCACCCAACATTCTATTAATATTTGGGGGGCAGAGATTTTTACTCTATAGTGATAGTGTACCTTGTACTCTATAACCTAGCAGATCTTACTAAATCCAGCCTTGACTATAGGGAATTCCTCTGATTCCATTATTTAGCTAAGTAGAATTTTATAGCCATTAAAAGCAAAGCACTAATTTCTTTCATGGAAGTTGAGCATAAGACATTATTTAATACATTTAATTACAACCTAATTGAGTTCTGGGACACTGCTAGCCCACTGATGGACTTCAAATGTTATCATTAATTTAATAATAACTTTTATTGAGTAATTACTTCTTATTCTGTGCCGGGCACTAAACTGTATAGTTTACATACACTATCTTGTTTAATCTTCTAAATAACCACATGAAATACTATTTGTATTTCAAGTTTACATATTAGAGAAAAGGGTTCAGAAAGGTATAATTTGCTCAAGATCACACAGTTTGTCGTTAGAACCAGATTTGCATCCAGGGCCTGTCTAATACCCTATTATAACTTTATCCCTTACCTGATAACCCTGGAGCATAACCTTACTAGAAGATAAAATTTATCATTTTTAGTCTCTCAGTCTTTAACAATTTGCTGAGATAAGGGGTGGTTATGGCCTTTCCCTGTGGTATTCTTCATTGTTCTTTCTTATTTCAGGGTGAAAGAGACGGCCATATAACTCACTACAGCTGTGCATGTGGGTAGGTAACAGGCATGCATCCATCCAATCATCTACTATTTAGTTATAACTATCTACTGTTTACCAACCACCACCCTGTGCCAACTCTTGGCTGGAATGAGGAACAGAACAGACACGGCCTAATGAAGCACACATTAAATAAGTAAACCACAAATAAATCAGTATGTAAGTACTTTCAACAGGAAAAAAAAATCTGATTTCTAGAAAAGAGAATAACCAGTACTCGGTTATTCTATATTAGAGGGTCAGGGGACGCCTCTACAATGAAGGAGCATTTGAACTAAAAGCATATTAGACATACCCCAAAGAGAGACAGATGCAGAGACTCTGTGTGCATTCATTCATTCAATAAAATCTGTGGATTTGTTATGTGCAAAGCATTGTATTAGATGCAAGAACTATAACCAACGAGTCAAAATGATTCACTCATCTTCGTTGTTAGTCTAGTGAAAATGTCAAATATTCCGTATCAATGTAGGAAATGACTCTAAAAATTTAACTTGAGGAGAAAGAAGCTAATGAATGTAAACAACTGTGTTAGTAATGTGATTTTCTTTTTTCTGGTCAAGTAAGATTATTTGAGACATATTCCACCCAAAAACTGTGTATCATAACGATATGCTTAGAAAGCATTATCATTAAGTTCTCAAAAAAAAAAAGAACCCTCAATATTTAACATGTTATACTCATTCAATTCAGAAGTCAAGGAAAATAAACCACCAAATTTCTTAGAACAAAACCTACCCTGGGTCTTGGTATAGTTCAACACCCACACATAGATTTCCTACAGGTGGTGCTGTGCAGCTAAATTATTTTAGATTGACTTCAGTGGTGGATCCAGTTCAAACCACAGACACAGAAACATGTTAGCAAATCATTTCTGTCAGCCTAAACGTTAGCCATCGTTGGTAACTTGTCATTTGCACAAGTGTGTGTGCGCTGGGTTGGGAGGTGGAAATCTAGTGATTGATGTCATATTAATAGATGCTGAGAAAAAGCTCAGTTATCTATTCATTTGGCCTATAGCTTCATCATTTCAGATGTCATTTGTTAGGTATCTATTAACTACTTAGTCTCCAAACAATGTAACACCTGTTTCCACAGTTATGTCTTTTTTTTTTTTTTTTTTTTTGAG
>NW_007253822.1:1304668-1354238 GCF_000164805.1 Carlito syrichta | reverse complement strand
GATGAGTGCAGTGGCCGCTCCCGGCCACCACAGCCTCGACAGCTGGGCTCCGGCGATCCTTCCGCCTCAGCCTTCCAAGTAGCCGGAATTACAGGCATGCGCTACCACGCCCGGCTGATTTTTTGATTTATTGTAGAGATGAGGTCTCGCTGCCCAGGTGGGTCTAGAACCCGCGGGCTCAGGCAATCCAGTCACCTCAGCCTCCCAAAGGCGCAGGATTAAAGGCTGAGCCACCGGCCCGGCTCACAGTTCTATCTTTAAGAAAGAAAAATCCCTGCTAAGATGATTCTACAATGCCAAGAGTTCATATTTTCTCTAGAGACTGAACACAGACTATTTGCTTCAAACAGGATGCCTCTGTTAGTTGAGATGACAACTTTTGCTCAACTTGCCCTGGGTATTTTGAAAATGAATAAATAAACCAGCCACATAATAAACACCAATACCAAAACAAAAACAAAATAAAAATTTGCCCTAGAAACCTGGGATGACCACCTCCTTCCAAGAACATGTTGCTCCTTATTTACAGGGTGGAGCCTCATCCTAAGGCCTAAATGGGACAATTATGTATGAACACACTTCAGTGATGTTTATACAAATGGTTCTGGTCAAGAGCAGAAGGAAGATCATTTTCACCAGAACAGGTCCTTGATATGAGTGAAGAGGCAGATTGCAGGCACCACCCATCTTCAGTGTATGCACAAAGAAGCAAGGCTGGCATTAAGTGAAAGCCCCGGGCTATTCGTGGCCAGTCATTTTGATATAGTTTAGATGGTTGACCCTTCCAAATCTCATGTTGAAATGTGATCCCAGTGTTGGAGGTAAGGCCTTATGGGAGGTGAGTGGATCATGGGGGTGAATCTCACAGTAATAGCTAAGTTCTTGCTCTATTACATCATGTGAGAGCCGGTTGTTTAAAAGAGTCTGGCACCTCCTTTTCTCTCTTGTTCTCACTCTCATCAAGTGACATGCCTGCTCCCCTTGCCTTCTGCCATGAATAAAAGCTTCTTGATGCCTCACCAGTGCCATGTAGAGCTATGAGCCAAATAAAAACCTTTTTCTTAATAAATTACCCAGTCTCAGGTATTACTTTATACTACTGCAAAAGGGACTAATACACCTTTGTTGCTGCTACTCTTTAGATGGGGTAGATGGTGGTTAAAGGAGACCTCTTGGGTCTCACAAGTGCATAGCCTAGGCAAGTAAACTTTGAATTTCAGGTATAAGTACAAACTTGGAGAAGGGTTTTTTATGGCTGTCTGAGCCAGTGATGTTGGCTGATACAGGCCACATTCTACCCACCTTTCCAAACACCTTCACCTCATCTGAAAAATTTGAATAATGTTGACTTTCTGATATATCTCTGGGCACAGCTCAAATGTATTCCAGCAAACAGACTCTCTGGAGGAAAAAAAAGGTAAATAACTCCCTAGATGCACCAGGGCACATGATGTTGGGTTCCTCACGGGCAAGACTTTTGTGCAGTTGAGAAGAAATGAGAGACATCACCAAAGGGAACAAAAGTCATCCTTTATCCCATTCATCTCTTTCTCCCAACAATCTGCCAGTCTGTCCACAGTAGCTCAGAGAAGATAACTGGGAAATGGCTCAGTTTTCCAGCTTTTCAGAGGAATTTTTCTGATAAGCATTTCTTATCAAGACTGTGTAAGTGCCATGGTGATGCCACAGAGCAAGTGTCCTAAGATATTTCACTACTCTCTACAGACAGTGAGAATAGGCTTGCAAGAAACCAGCTCCAGACTTTTTGCATGTGGTTATGTGCATGTATCTATGCAGTATGTTTCTATGAAACAACCCTCATTTTACAAAAAAATTGTTCCCACCAACTCCTTTCTACTTTAGACAGAAGATACTTCGATGGGATACACTATTCGGTCTCCTAAAATATAAAACAAGTCAACTAAACATGAGCAAGATCTTAAGAGGAATAATAAAGCCAAACCACACTGGCTAAGGATCACAGCATGATATTCCAATAGATAACTAATAATAACAGAGTCCAGTAGATTCTGGAAGGCAGCAAAGAGATGATGACTTGCGCTATTTCCATTCTGTTCTGCAGTCATCCAGTCAAAACATCTGAAGTCATTCTGCAAATCTAACATATAAAAGGGCCTCTTCTCTCCTTGATGTGGGTCTGTGCAAAATTCATGATCTAAATGCCAGAGAGAATAACTACATTAACAACTTAGTTTCTAAGCCAGAGGAAAGGAAGAAGTTCTCTGATCTTGACCAATTCCACACGTAAAATATGTCTCATCCCACTCAACTCTGAGGCCCAAACGGCTTTGCCTACTTTCTTTTGAACACAAAGTGTAAAATATCAGATAATCTTCATCAAAAACAGAAACTTCTTTTGTGTTTCTTCATTTAGGTCAAATGAGCTCAGTGTTGTTGGTATTATCAGTAATGACTACTTAATAAGTACTTTTGAATATGAATATTTTTACCATCATCATCAGAATCTTATGGAAAATGATAAATCTCCAAGTTCTCATAAAAAAATCCAACTGACGAAGCATTCTGAAAGGATACATTAGGCAATATATAAAGCAATAAATATAAGCACTTCTGTATATGTTTTGAGTGTAAACATATATATTAAATTACTGTATTGTTTTATTATCATCAGTACGTATTGGTGTGATTTCAGAGCAGACTAATTTCCCTGGGTATTGATTGACTCAAATTTAAGTGGACACTAATTAATAAAATACAATTTTAACAGTGTCTCCAAGGAGAATTCAAATAATATTTTTTTCCCAGGCCTTGGTCCAAAAGTAGCTGGAAACATCCTGGCCTACTGATTACTAATGCTACTCCCTGCTGATGTGTCTTCCAACTACCAACTAGCTAAATTTCTTCTTGGCTTGTAAAAACTGAGGAATGCACAGCCTGAAGAGATATCATTATAAGTGGTGTGTGTCCTGGGGGTGGTGGGAGGTGAAGTAAAGATGATCATTTACCTCAAATAGTTAAAACAGTTTTTTAAAAAACCCAAACTTGCAACTAAGCAACTAACTCCTGAGTATTTTCAAAGGGCCCAGGCAGGCGATCACCACTCACATAACACTTCTCAATTCTTCCCTGCCAAAATTCCTCCTGGAGGACTTGGTACCTTTTAAGTTCTCACATATATCCATACTCCTCCCTGTCTGGACACAGTTGCCACACAGACAGGGGGATGGGGAGGCACAATAGGTCATAGGATTCTGTAACTGCACCTTCCCATGTTTTAAAAAACAAAGAGGAAAGAAGGAAGTGGCCCTTTGTATTAAAAGCATGCAAGATCCTTTTTTTCTATTTGTGTGGCATGATTTTGGCATTCAAAGAAAGCTGGTGACTAACGCTCTACCCCATCACAGAGGCTTCAGGCAGTGCCCATGATGACCAAATGACCTCCTTCTCTGCTTTCCATTTTCATGGCTTTTGTGTAACGTGGCTGTCAGGAGCTTGCAATGAAATCGGAAACTGAGGGATCCTGAAAGGACACATCTTTCTCACAAATAGAGAAGTTCATAAAGATAATATTTCACTCACTTGGCCACCTCTGCTTTTAGGATATGGACTGCCTCCCACAAAACAATGGGGAGACACGGGTTTCAAAACTCAACAACAAACAGAGTTGGCGTTGTCAGCATAAAGAAACGTTAGAGCGAAGAAACGGCACAACCACAATGCGCCCGTGCCACACACTGACTCTGTCCAGATCCAGCTCCTTAAATCTTCTTTATGTTCCATTTTTAACGAGCATCCTCAGCGCCCATTATGATGAACTGCCATATCACTGAAATTCTCAGAAGGAAAAAGCAAGATTGTGATGATAATGATTCATTTGTACTATTGTCTGGCCATCAAAATCTTATATGGAAGGTGCCCCAAAAATGTATACACATTTTAAGAAAGGAAAAAAAACTGTGTTCAGATTGCAATGCTCAATAAGTTTAATAAGCTGGACTTGGTGATTCAGCCTGTAATCCCACGCTTTGGGAGGCTGAAGTGAGTGGATTGCCTGAGCCCACAGGTTCGAGACCCGCCTGGGCAACTTGGCAAGACCTCATCTCTACAATAAATCAAAAATTAGCCGGGCGTGGTAGCGCGTGCCTGTAGTTCCAGCTACTTGGAAGGTTGAGGCAGAAGGATCGCCGGAGCCCTGCAGGTCAAGGCTGCAGTGGTTGGCTGCAGTGGTCTTTGTTGACCAAGGATGGAAAAACTGGAAGAAGTTTGAGCAAATCTCAGTTTACAATTTTTTTCCCAGAAGGGTTATATTTTGCCTAATCTTTTCTACTGATGTCAATTTCGAGGAAAATTAGATCCAATTGTTTTTGAGTCATTTTGAAACTCAACAAAATCAATTTAGTTCCAGTTATTTGCTGTCTAATCCCAAACGCCATAAACTCGTTTTTCTTTTAACTAGGCGTTCCTTTAGTAGTGATCAGATAACAAAACGTAAAAGACCCAAATCTGGATTAGTTATGGAGCCCACTGAATTTGGAAGACTCTGAATTTGCTCAAACTTTCTCTCTTGACTTAGACTACTTGGCAGGCATATACTGGGAGCATGACTATTCTCACAGCCAAACTATGAAGTCCATTGTAAGAACATTTGACCCAGCCTGCCCTTTCTTCTCCACAGATGTTCTCATCCAGGGCCTTCATGACAACATGGGACTTTTCTTGTGACACCTCCATGCCAACCTACCATCACTTTCTGGCTTTCTCAAAACTCCATGAATGTGGCAGCATGTGGCAGTTTGTTCATCTGAAATTCTTACAGAGGTAAATTGTTAGCCAACATCTTCCAGAGCAGGAATGGTCTTTGTCTTGTTCCCACAGGCTCTCCAATGCCAAGGTGAAGGCCTGGCACACAGGAAGTGCACTAACAATATTGGTGAAATGAACACATTCTACCACAAGGTGATACACACCAGAAGGAATGAATGAGATGCAGGAAAAGATTAAAATCACAGCCTCAAACCTTTCTGATTGGGCATTAGGAATTGCCCCAGAAACAATTATTTTCTGGAAAAATAAGTGGTCTATGTTCTGCAGGTTTTTTGTGTTTTTGTTAGTAAAATTGAATGAGAATCGAAGATTTCAAATGTCATGAGTAGTTCTGGCTAATCTAACCAAGAGCTATCAATAGCTATAGAACTCTACAGCGCCAGCTATTATTTTACCAATGATGAGTTACTTCTTTAACTGAATTAACCGCTCTGATTAGTGAAAAACAGTCACTTTGACTATTTCTCTTCATTGAGTTGAATTTTGCTAGTTGTTTCAGTGACTGTCAATGGAAACCAAATCACCTTTTTGTAACATTCCTTTGTTCTTTCTTCAGTCAGTTGTTTCTGCCTTTAGCTAGCACTCATTTATTTAGCAGATACACAAGAGAGCCATATGCCTTATATACCAGGCCCTGTCCTAGGCCCAGGAGAAATAGCGGAGCTCTATATAGATACATAGGTTCTGTCCTCCTGGAGCAAACATCTGATCAGGAAAAGATAAATAATAAATAGTTACATAAATAAGATAATGTTCAAAAGTAAGAGCTCAAAGAAAGTAAGATAAAGGAAACTGGCACAAGCAGGCAGGCCACTGGGGTGCAGTTGGGCGGGCCACTGATGACCTGGGAAGGCCCCTTTAAGGAAGAAACATTTGAGCTGGGACTTGAGAAATGAGTCCATCCAGAGATCTGGGAAAATAGAACAGAAAGAACAGCAAAGCCTAAGCCTATAGCAGAAAGAAATGTCAAGTATTCCAGGGGATGAAAAATAAGGACAATGTAGGAGAAAGAGATGGTACAAGATCGGGAGCCATCAAGGCAGGACCTTGTAAAGTCTTACAGGTCAGGATGGAGCATGCATGGCAGGTTAGGAACTGGAGGTGACTCAACACAGTGTTTCTAAAAGAGGGGTCCTCTGGTCAACATGGAGGGTGGATTATAGGTGGGGGAGAGTGCCACTCTCCAGGTTTGACATGGGGGTCACAAACTCAGGTGGTGTTTGTTGAGACAAAGCAAATAGCAAGGGATAGATCGCTTAGGGAAAGGCAACAGGACTTGCTGACTGATGGACTATGGGTGCGGGGTGGGGGGGCAGTCAGAGTGATGCCTCATTGAAATTAATGAGATCTACTAATTAGGATAGCATTTTACCATAAACAAATTATTAAGCACTTTTCCCGCCAGTATCACTGTCCTGCCTTCAGGAATAAGGCTTAAAGATCATTAAAAAGGAGTCTGACAGGAGTCAGGGGACCTCTAATAATTCCTAACCATGGGGAAGGGAACTGCAGAAGTCAAACTATAATAATATGTCACATTTACAAAGCACGTTGCTGTTTACAAAGTGCTTTCATATCCATGGTCTCCCTCACACTTTTATTTTTCTTCAATTTGTGTGACATTTCCATAGAATGGGGTAGATTAGCAGACTGGTACATTCACATAACAAAAACTGGATTCTGATGAAGAGTTTGTTGACACTCCTTTGCCCATTATAATTTTTTTCCCCTAAAATCTTGCCTTATGACAAGAACTTCTCTTCTAACAGAAATAATTTTCAGTGATTTAAAAGAAACATTCTGTATTCTTTTTGTTTCAGTGCTACCCAGAGATCACCCTGACCAGACTTATGAAAATAAGATTCAATTGGATTTTTACGAATTTCAGTCTTATAAAAGGTTTGAAATCATTATGCTTTTCTCTGAATGAAGAGGAAAGTCAGATTGTTATGCATGAATTAATTAGGGCCATAACCTCCCAGGCCTGTGTGCAGATCAAAGCAGGTTTCTGCCCCAAAGCAGGCTGAGGGTTGGAGTTGTATCCAAACAGGGGCTGTGATCTTCCCAAGTAAAGGGCCATGACGCTCTCTCAGCCAGCTAGAGCACTAGCCACAGGGTCCCGAAGTCCTGGACAGAGGTACTGGTAAATGTTACTCCCCCAGAAAGGAGCTAAGTATATGCCCAACCCATGTATGGTGACCTCTCTGGGAAGGCAGAGCGACTGCTGGCAAGGGGAGCCGTCAGAACATGCCTCCTGGACTCCGCTTCCCATGAGAACTCTCAGCATCAAGGGGAAAGAGCAGGCCCTTGGAGCCCTACAACTGGCAGCCGAGTGCTGAGTTTGTGATGAGAATTAAGCCTTCTCTATAGGACAGAGATAATCTACCCCTTACAGGGTTAAGGGGAGCACCAGCCCACAATGTTCTTGATTTAGTGGATATAAAGATGATTGTTGGGAACATGACTAAAAGTATCAAAGTTAATCCTTATCGCTCATGAAAAATAAGCAGAAAAGTATTGATAGATGTCCTCATTGATCACCCCGCAAGTCAATTTAGTGGACACTTACCAAGGTATTGTCCTAGGCACAGTGGAGATAAAGATGTTGTCCCCACCATCACCTTTTCCTCTCTCTGAAGTTCAAGGAAGACTGTGATACACATGTATCAGAAATGCAGGTACAGGTCTATTAAAGCCAGAAACTCAGGGAAAGTCTGCATCCTGGCTGAGAATTTAAGGAGGCCTCTTGGAGGAGGTGGCAATGGAGAGTGAGAGGTGCTTCAGTACATACAGATGAACAGAGAGAAGACCAGCATCAAAGTCGCAAACGAAGAAGTTGTGAGACCCCTTTGAGGTAGGGGAATGGGTTTGAATTTAACTGAAAATCTAGTTAGGAACTAGATTGAGCTAGAGAGTTACAACTAGATACAACTTGTCTTACAGGAGAAATGCAGGCAGAAAGGTTTAGGTTTAAAAAAAAACATTAAACAAATATACTCTTCAGCATGTAAAGTCAACTGAGCAATGAAGTTCACCATTGGGTCCCATTGATGGTGTCAGGGGATCCATGTGACACCCAGAACTACCTTGAGCTGAAGACCAAGCTGCTAGAGAGGGACCTGGGCTCTTTGTTTGACAAGAAGGAATTAGGGGTGAAGGGGGTGTCTGCTCTATTCCAGGTAGGGTTTCATAGATGGAAAAACCATCCCCTTCTCATCATCTCTGGGATACTTTAGAAATTGTGCTAAACTACATAACGATACTCTATGCTCAAAATTTTCAAATTATTTTAAAAGGGCAGAGATTCCCCTTGGCCCCATCATGAATGAAAAGCACAGAAAGAAAAGGAGGAAGAAAGGGGAGAGGAAGGAAAGGAGAGAGGGAGGGAAGAAGGGAAGAAAGAGAAGGGAGGGAGAGAATGCACCGGAAGAAAGAATTTGCATTTGATGACAAGAAGAACCAAAAAATAAGAAGAGGCCAGACTCCAGATATTAACAAGAAAGAAAAAAATATTAACAAAATAAAAATAGGAAAGAGAGGAAGAGGCAATAAAGATAAAGGTAATAAATACGTGTAGAAAGAAACGGAAAATGAGAGCAGAGAAGGGGGTATGGAATTCACAGATATTGAGCCTCTGTGTTTAGCTCTGTAGTATCCACAGGAAAGCAGTGAGGAAAAAGGAGAAAAACTGAGGAAAAGAAAGGAATGTGGATTCTAAGACACACAAGAGTTCTGGGGCTCCTGCTCAGCCCTCTGCAGGTTGCCGGGCCCTTCTTCCCATCCTTGGTCATCCAGGTAGCAGCTTTGTCTCACAGCCCCCATGCCTGATGCCTGAACCAACATCTTTTCCTTCAGTCCCGAACCCCATCTGACTAAGCCCCAGAAGTGACCCAGCACAATCAGCTCTCCAACCTCCACTGGGTTGGAAAGAGACCTTCCACAGAGCCAATAAAGCTCTGGTCTCCCAGGCTGGACACCAGACAGAAAAGGGGGATGGTGGGATGCTGCTGTTTCAGTTGCCACTTCCTCTCTCATACACCTAGCTAGATCCGTGCACTGTGCTGAAGAGGAAGAGAAATGAAGGCTGTTCCAAGGCTCTCAGGAAGATCTCTGCAGTCAGAGATTTCTGGAGCTTTCTAAAAACTATCAGCTTTTGTCTCAGAGGTTCCTGTTCATCTGTCACAAGCCCTTTTGTCTTGGCATTCTCAAGACTGTTGACACCCAGGTAGTCTCCTGAGAATCACTTCATTACGTCCTATGGTCTAAGCAAGCTCTAAACACATGGTACCTCATAATCTTTCTCAGATTCTGAAGAAAACTCTGGAAGCTCTCCCCAGAAAATAGGAAATACCTGGAAAATTTTTTTATGTATTTTGAGGGTTTTGTGTTTTTCTCTTGGCTCCAACACAATGCATGGATGCTAGGAAGTCCATTGACTCCAGATAAAGACTCCTGGGTCTATAGACACTTTCCAGAAGTCCCTGATTTCTTATTTTAGATACGGGGGATAGCTTTGGAAAACTCTTAGGACTGCAGCACAGGTAAGAAGCATTATAGAACTAGGAGGGACTGAAGAGTGTCAGTCTCCTTTCTGTGTTTCAATTTTTTAAAAAATCACATACAAAAAACAATGTATCACAGAGGCTCAAAAAGACAGCAACATTCCTTTCCTTGACTCACAAAAGAAGTAAATATATGTATATATACTATATGTGTGTGTGTGTGTGTGTGTGTGTATATATATACTAGTATACATATTGAAATATATATATTTCAAAATGATACCATTTGGAGTGTTTACTGGACTGGATAAAGCTTTAAAGAAAAACATTTGTGTGGGTAAACACACAAATTATGAAAAAGTCAGATCTAGCCTATTTCATAATTATATCTGCTTCTGACTAATCGTCTTCGCTTTCTGTTGAAAAACACTTAATACTTCACAGCACTTCAGGACAAGACTTTGCTTTCATCATGAAGGTGTTGCTGTCACTGCTTGTTTTTTCCTTGCTTTGTGATTACAAGAGCTGATCACAGCTCAGATAGTTGTAAAAAATAAACCTGCAATCATAGCTTGCATGTAATTAGTTCTAAATGTGTGGCCTATTTACAATAGCAAGCTGTGCATTAAGCACCACAAACACTTAAAATGCCAGATATTGCCACACTTTTATGACAGTCATTAACAGAGCCAACAGCAGCAAATATTTAATGTGACAGATACATTAACATACATCTCTGCTGATAAAGAAGCATGTCTTGCCATTTGCATCAGAGGATGCAATACTAAGCCGTACACTCTGACAATGATGTCCTTCTGCTTGTTCTAGAAAGTCTTGAGGAAACAAGGAGTCCCTGAGTGCTCTGCCATGTTGGCAAATGAAGGAGAAACATTTTCATTCAGACACATTGCACATCACCTGCCTCTGCAAAGCACATCTCCCACTGGACATGTGTCTCTGGGCCTCTGACTAATCGAAATTATAAGACTTCTCAGTTGGGCACAGTGGCTCACACTTGTAATCTCAGCATTTTGGAAGCCAAGGAAGATCTCTTGAGCCCAGGATTTTGAGACTAGCCGTAGCAAAATGGCAAGACCTTGTCTCTATAAAAAATTAGCTGGGCGTGGTGGGGCACACCTGTAGTTCCATCTACACAGGGGGCAGAGGTGGAAGGATTGCCTGAGCCCAGGTGGAGACTGTGGTGAGCTATGATTGTGCCACTGCACTCCAGTCTGGGCGACAGTGGGACTCCCACTCAAACAAACCAACAAAAAATCTCCTTTGGGGCAACTGTTGTTTGAAGAACATAAATACCCTTTTATTGCATGACTTGTTTCAAAAGGAAGAGGGATGGTTTGGCGGGAATAAGCCACATTTAAGATTTAAAATAGATTTCCTATGCTCCTGGATAGACCAAAGACCAGTCACATTGTTCCTTCAGCCTTTCTGCTTCTATTTCCAGAAGTGGAAACTTGTTACCCAACCTCAAATGTCCGACTTCTTTTTTTTTTTTTTTTTTTGAGTTGGAGTCTCACTCTGTCGCCCAGTCCGGAGTGCAGTGGCCGCTCCCAGCCACTCTAGCCTCGCCTGCTGGGCTCCAGCAATCCTTCCGCTTCAGCCTTCCAAATAACCAGAATTACAGGCATGCACTACCATGCCTGGGCTGATTTTTTGATTTATTGTAGAGATGAGGTCTCGCTGCCCAGGCAGATCTCGAATCCACGGGCTCAGGCAATCCACTCACCTCAGCCTCCCAAAGGCGTGGGATTACAGGCTGAGCCACCGAGCCCAGCATGTCCGACTTCTAAATATGTCCCCCCAGTAGAGTTCCAAATGTCTTTGTTTTACTCTCTGGGATTCAAGAAAACTATTGTCTCCAGAATCATTATATTATAAAGCTATAATTCTCAGGAATATTTATGTCTAAATGTATGTTGTGTAGCTCTGGAAATGACATGTAAATCTAGGTACTCTTTTGGATGCCACATCCTGATGGTTTCCAATCTATAGTGAACATTTTCTAGAAGTAACTGACAGTGTCAGACATCAAGGTGGCCTACCTGAGGCACAGAAATCGACATGTTGGAGACACTCATGATCGTCTATGTGAAATGACCCCTGTGTTGGCTGAGGAAACATGTCATGAATCAAGACTAGATGAACAGTGTCTCTTTCCACATAGTGTGTATCCCCTGCCCCACATCCCAGCAACAATCTTATTTCTCTGGATGAAAAGCAACTTTCTCTTATTTCTCTGGATGAAAAAAGTCCTCAAAGGGAAACATTTTGCTGATGTAGAAGAGGTGAAATAAAAAATGGCAGAAGCACTAAAAGGCATCAAAATTGATGAGTTCAAAAACTGTTTTGAGCAGTGGAAAAAGCATCTTGATAGATGTATTGCATCACATGGAGAGTACTTTGAAGGTGACGGAAGTTTAAACATATAAGAATAAATACGCAATTTTTAATAAATAAATTCTGGGATTTTAGGAGAAATCTCTCATATTAATTCATTTAATCCTCAGAACAACCCTATGAGACAAGTACTGTTATTATCATTCTCCCTGCTTTATTTAGGTTTTCTTTATGACTATTTATTTACTTATTTATTAGGTTTTATTTATTATGTATTATTTTAAAGATGTGGGGTACAATTCAAGATTAGGTATACAAGTGGACATCATATAGGTAAAGTTGGGCCTCCCTTTGGTCCCCACTTTGCCTGGTTTGAGATCAGGTACCCTTATTGATGTTGCGTGCCTCCCCATCACCCCCGTAGTATCCCACTACTGCCAATCACTTTCTTATACTATTATGGTAAATGTTCAAGGTCTGCTTATGAGTGATAATCTCCCCATTTTGTTATAAGGAAATTGAGGCATGAAGAAGTAAAGTGTCTGGACAAGATGATGCAGTTAAAAGGGGGTGTAGCCTGGATTCAAACCTAGTCAGTCTGGCTCCAGGGGCCTTATTCTCACCATTGTTCCATCCTGCCATTTACTAAGGGGGACTTGATGCCCAAAACAAACAAAATACCCTTAGCTGAGACTCATGGAACCGAAGTCCAGTTCTAAATTCTCCGGTATATGCTTAAACACATAAAAACATAAATAAGCATTAGGAAAAGCAGGAAGTAATTCATTGCCAACTGATGCTATGATGAGGAAGGGAACTGACATCTGTTGAAGACTACCAATGTGCAAGTGATTCACCTGTGTTAATATCTCATGTAATCTTCACCAAAATAGCATGCAGTGTATCCTCTTCCCACCGTACACCTGGCGAAATGGTCTTGAGTGGAGGTGTGTCTGACCAAGGGAGTGTATTAAGGAAAACCACAGAAGACTCCAGAGATGATTTTGACAGGAAACACACCTCTTTCTTTAAAATGAGCAATCTTTTCTGATCTTGTCAGTATTTGGCTTGGAACCTATTAATTCCCCTCAGGGAAGAATTGAGATAGAAACAGGGAAGAAGGTATCATGTATATTAGAATCACTGGTGGGGAGAGGAGTGTCCAAGGCACGTTTGACCCTCACCTCCCCTGGGAGGCAGGTCAGTATAGAAGGAAAGAAAGCACAGTCTTATCTCCCCAGAAAAAGGATAAAATCCAAAGACAGTACAGCTCCAGTAAGGAAAGGTGCTGCATGCTTTTGGCTGGGCGACTCCTGAAAGTTCTTATGCAAGAGTGTGCTCCCATTCAACAACTTGAACTGCTGGGACATCTCATCTTCTGCTCCCCCCTTCTGTAGTGATGTCCTGGTTCTAATCGGGCTCCATCTCTATACACTTAAAATACTCATCCTCCCATGGTGTTTACACATTTCAAATATTTGTAGTCCATTAAAAAGATATCGAGCACATGGAGAAATAGGTGTCCACATTTGGAAAGCATAAATCTGAGGCACTGGGGATTACAGGCTCTCTTTATGCATTTTTTTAAAAGATGAGAAAGGTTTCCTTTGATATTAAACAGAACTCTAACCCTAGCAAGCTGTACATTCTTTTTAGGGCATCCCTCCTGAAGAGGTTTACCAGCTCTCAAGGAACTTCTAGATGGAATGCTATGCCTTCTCATCTCCCCCACTTTAACTTACATGTGATGGCACTGGTTCTACTCATTGCCTCTCACTCATACTAGAAGGTTCCAGGAATGACTCCCAGGCCCAGAAGGCGTGTGTACCTTCCCTGTACCTCTCTTGTAGTCTCACCTTTGCCTTTCACTGGACCACATACAAGCCCTCTTCAGATATAAGCAAACATTCAGATCACAGAATACCCACATGCCGCATGGGAAGTAAGGACTTGCCATACCCTGATCCGCACCCAGTCCCAGGTATTCTCTTTGGGAACCTGGAAGGTGGTTGTAGGCAGCTGAGAAGCCATTTTCTTTAAGAGGTCCAGTACCCATTCCCCACAACTCACTTTGGCCCTCCCCAATTCCTTCCCTAATTTCTCTCTCATTCCTTCTCCATTTACATTTTTCTTTTCTTTTTCTTTTTTGTTTTGAGTCTCACTCTGTTGCCCAGGCTGGAATGCAGTGGCACGTTCACGACCACCCCAGTGTCGACCTACCGGGCTCTGGAGAGCCTTCCGACTCAGCCTTCTAAGTAGCTGGAACTATAGGTGCATGCTTCTATGCCCAGCTAATTGTTGATTTATTGTAGAGACGAAGTCCTGCCAATTTCCCGGGCTGGTCTCGAACCCATGGGCTCAGGCAATCCACTCGCCTCAGTCTTCCAAAGTGCTGGGATTACAGACTGAACCATCGAACTCTGCCCCATTTACATTTTTCCCCGGACAAAAGCTGACTCATTCCTACAAAGACAGGCATAATGGGCTGGGCCACACTTCTTGAGATACTTGCCTTAACAGAAGACAGTGATCAGGATTTGAAGGAAAGATCTGGTTGTGATCCTGGGGGTAGGTATCACTGAACTGAATAAAGGAGGTTTTATACAGAATTGTAGGATGAATGTGCTTCTTGGGAATTCAGTGAAATCAGTCTCAGAGAAAATGAGATGTTCTTCCCTTCTGTGCCATGTAAAAATCACTTTTCCAGTCAATGGGTTAGAGGTGGGAGGAGTGGTAAAACATCTCATTCCCTTTGCTCTTCCAAATCCCCCCTCCTTCATATGCCCATCTCTGCTCCTACTCCTAGGCTGCTACCCGTTGGTGGGGAAGACATACAACCTCAAAGAATTGTGCCAAAAAGGCAAGCTTAACCTCACCTGTCTGGTCCTTCCACTCTTCACAGGGCTGTTTTGAACCCCTACTTTACTGGCTTTCAGTTGATGCGCTCCCCTTCTTCTCCACAGAGAAACAGAGAAACCATCCCCTGCAATGGCCCTGCATTTCTTTCAACCCATGCTCAAATATTCCCATTTCTACCATCACCATCATCTCTGCCATCTTCACTGCAGCCACCACCATTACTAGCATTGCTCCCAAATGCCACGAGAAACAGTATGATACTCTCCCTACCAATATATCCTCCCCACCCACAGGCCAACATCTGTCCCTTCTTCTCCTACCTAATTTTTTTTTTTTTTTGAGTTGGAGTCTCACTTTGTCACCCAAGCTGAAGTGCAGTGACATGAACATGGCTCACTGCATCCTTGACCTCCTGGCTCAGGCGATCCTTCCACCTCAGACTCCTGAGTAGCTGGGACTACAGCTACTGTACCACCACACTCTGCTAATTATTATTTTTATTTTTTGTAGCAACGAGATCTCGTTGTGTTGCCCAGGCTGGTCTCAAACTTCTGGCCTCAAGTAATCCTCCTGTTTCCGCCTCCCAAAGTGCTGGGATTACAGGCATGAGCTACCATGCCCAGGCTTTTTTAATGTGCTCATCTCTGGCTCCTTCTCTTCACCTATACAACATTTATTCCACAAATGCTCTGAAAAACAAACAAACAAAACCACAGCCACTGCCTTAGGGTGAACCCTGACCCTCTGTTGCTTTTGCCTTTGCAGTGCCTCCTAGTTTATCTCTCTGCCCTCAGTCTTACTCCCCAATGACCCAGGGTCTACATTGCTAGTACAGGAATCCTAGGAAGACAGCAAATTCAATCATGCCCAGACTCTGAGGAAAACCGCCAATGAATGAGTTTACTGTGACTACTTGAACAAATTACCACAAATTTGATGGCATAAAGCAATCCAAATTTATTATCTTACAGTTACATAGGTTAGAAGTCTGACACGATCTCACTGGGCTAAAATCAAGATGTCAATAGGGCTGTGTTCCTTTACAAAGTCTCTAGAGGAGCCATTTCCTAGCCTTTCGCAGCTTCTAGATGCTATCTGCATTATTTTTATTTTTATTTTAGATTCAGGGGGCTATACGTGTATTTATTACATGGATATATTGTGTCTCAGGTGGCCTATTCCCTAGAGAGTGAACATTGTGCCCTGTAGGTAGTTTCTGAACCCTAGGCTTCCTCCCCCTGCCCCCTTATTGGTGTCCCCAGTGTCTATCGTTTCCATCTTTGTGGCTGTTTAGTTCCCACACACGAGTGAGAACATGGCTTACAGCCTCTTCCTTCACTTTAGCAATGGTGGGTTGATTCCTTCTCACAACACTTCTTCTCCATGGAAGGTTTTTGTTTGTTTGTTTTTTACTTGTTTTGTTTATAACTATATCCCCAGCACCCAGTAGAAGGTTTTTAATAAGAGTTTGTTGGATAAACAAATAAAACATCAAAACCTGAAAGGATAGTATACTAAATAAATATACTTGAATAAAGTTGCTCCTCAGCTCTGTCAGACCTGTGATATGAAGACAAAATCAGAACATAATTCTGTCAGCTCATACATTGTTCATGCCTTAGTAAACGAAGAACACAAGGTCTGGGGTCTGAAGGACAGGATCAAATTGGTCATTTACCCCTTCTTAACATGACTTCGGTAAGTTATTTACCCCATCAGCTTTGGATTCACCATGAGGCTGATAATATTAATACCAGTTTCCTAGAGCTGTTTCAAGAGGTGAATGATCTGGCAATATATAAGTGTGAGACATTATTTTTGAGAAGAAACAGAGGACTGACACTTTTAAAAGACACAAAATAACTAAGTTCTCAGGCTCCACACAAGAATGACATACACTTGAAAACAAGGGTTGACATCTTCCTCCCTCACCATTCCAGGAAGCTCATGTCCCATGACTTGGGGAAATAAGGCAAGTTGACAGGAAAATTGACCTTACCTCACCCAAGTGAGGTCTGCTAATGAAAAGACATGAAATTCTTTATATTATTATTATTTTACTTTTTAGAGAGGGTCTTGCTCTGCTGCCCAGGCTGGAGTGCAGTGGCACAGTCATAACTCACTGCAGCCTAAACTCCTGAGCTCAAGTGATCCTCCCATATCAATCTTCCTAGTAGCTGGGACTACAGGCATGTGCCACCATGCCCAGCTAATTATTTTTGTAGAAACAAGATCTTGCTATGTTGCCCAGGCTAGTCTCAACCCCCTGGCCTCAAGCAATCCTCCTGCTTTGACCTCCCAAAGTGCTGGGATTACAGGAATGAGGCCTCTGACTCCTAGCCACAAAGTTATTTTTTTAAAAAAAATCAGGGTTGTTCTCTAAGACTATGTCTAGTTCTAATTATGAAGATCTTAAGGAACAAGTTCTATCAGAGACTCTGGATTTCATTGTAAAGCACTTGAGGTAACGGGGTTATAAAAGTTATATAGATGCATTTTTAGGCTACTATCACTCTGGAATTAGTTTCCTACCATGTAGAAAAACAGGAGTGTGAACATGAATGAATTCTTCCCTTCCTGTTGATTGCTTCAGCTGAACCCGGAGCTGGGCAGCCTGCTACGCTGGCTCCATAAGTCCCATTTTGTGGTTTCTGCCTGTCAAGGAGGTCACTCACTGATGACTCAGACACGCTGGCCTGAAGGTATTTATGTGATCTCCCGAGTCCGCAGAAAGCCTGCCCTTAGAACAAGGCAAATATATCCCTGCTCTTGATGGCTTCAAGCTCTGCATTGGGGGGCTGACCTGACAGCTGCTTGTCCTAAGGGAGAAATAAAGGAAACGGGTGAAACACATGCTATTTCCATGAATTCCCACTCATCTGCTGTTAGAAAATTCAGCTGAGACCCTGACAATAAAGGTTAGACTTGTAGTGTCACAATAGAAAGGAAAGGAACTTTAACTTGCCTTCAGCATACCAAACAGGCTGCGCTTCACAAGATCTGTAACTCGCTGAACCGTCTCAGATGCACCACGGAAAAACTATCAATGGGCATTTGTCTGAATTCATATTTATGGCATCTGTTTGACATGCGGTTTTCATTTAGATGGCGATCCAGATACCG
Organism: Carlito syrichta; assembly: GCF_000164805.1. NCBI lineage: Eukaryota > Metazoa > Chordata > Mammalia > Primates > Tarsiidae > Carlito > Carlito syrichta. The sequence goes on along the minus strand of NW_007253822.1, from coordinate 1,336,593 downwards.
CTTTGCATAAAGTTCTGGCTTTTTGAGCTGTCCATACCAATTGTCTTTTACCAAATATCGGATTTTCAGATGTTTACAGATGAACCAGAAGGATATTTTCAAATCATTCAAAAGAACAGCATTCAAGAAAAAAATTCGAAACTGAATGCTAATAAAAATTCTTCTGTTTCATGTAGAAAAATGCTTTAAAATGGAAAAAATCATTCTACCCAAATATACTGCAAAAGAACAATTTGGCTGTCTTTGGAAATGAGTTATACCGTTGCCCTTCTCTCCTCATTCCTAATTTAGGCAAAAGGCCCATATCAAATGCATTAAATCAGAGTTTAATCATTTTTATAACTAGGTGTAGTTTTTTAAAAAAGCTGTAAAAAATTCCCAATGCAATGACACAAGCATCTCTGTGAGTCAACTGTTATTTCAGGGATTTATGATAATTCCTCATCTTGAGGAAAAATGAAGCTAATTGAAACAAACTCTGGACTTTATATTAATGCCATTTGAATACAGTGTGCACTGCCAGTTACAAAGTGACATGGAAAATGAGGCCGTTCTCAACAACACCACAGTTTCTCAGTTTTATGTATTTTTTAATTTCCTCTATGGAAAATCTGTTCTTCATAAAAGAACTGCTAGAGAAAAATGTGGAAAAAGTTGATTCATTCCATATTTACATTCTTTCTGGTACCTGGAAATGAATCAAATGCAAAAGTATGCCAAAAAAGAAGTTAGTTGAGTCATTTAGAAAACTCATCTTCCCCCAGGCAAAAGGACAAATTGCCTTGGGAAAGGTCTGCTTTGATAATGTAAAACACCTTTCGGCTTAATGAGATCTGTCTTCCTAACCTTTTACCCAGGCCTCAAGGAGGCCAACCTCAAGGAATGGCTAATTTTCTTTAACACACAGTCTACCCTGCAAACCTCTGACCAACCTGGGAGAGTTAGTACTGCCCAAATCCAAAAATTCCTCCTCTGATATTTGAATAGATGGGGGCACATAATACGAATGCATCCAACAGCAGAGAAGCACCAAATTTCACCATAAAGTTGGCTTAAGTCCCCCCTGGCCTGATCTGCTAATGCTATTTGCCACTTCACTTTGAAGAGCTGGGCAAAATGAAAGCAAGGTGTTGCTCTCACGGGTAGAGGGCAGTTCGATTCATCCCTCACAGAACTGCCAGATGGATCTCCCATCAGCTTGTCATTAACAGCTTCATTTCATTTCATCTGCGATAAAAACAATTTAGAAGCATGGAAATGACATTTCAGTTGGGTTGCCCTGAGACATCGCAGCAGTGAGAAAGCTATTACACAACTGCATCTTTCCTTTTGAAAATCCATGGTTTTGCCTGGGTTCACAGAGCAATGGAAGTCATGGCTTTTGACTTGTACAGGTGACAAAATCTCTCCCAGTACAAAGAAGCCCTTCATAACTCTCAGGCAAAATGACCCCTTACCTAAGGAAAGGGGGAGAAATCTGGGCTCAAGAAAGTGGCCAAGTCATGAAAATTTGACTGCCTTTGAGGAATGTCATTCAAGAGGTGTCTCCTCTGGTTACCATCCCAGGACCTCAGAAGTTATCTGGTGTGTTGACGTGGGGTGGCAGTCAGGCACGGTCACCTAATATACCACTGGTTGGTGGCAAACTCCTGCTTCTTGCTCTAGGTAAGCCAGTTTCATCTTTTATGCTTTTATTCATTCAGCTATCTCTTCTATATCCACTCCAGCAGCAATATAGAGCAGAAAGACAACTGGACATATATGCAAAAAGCCTAGGTTTCTAATCCAACTTCAGTTCTTATATAACTTGACAGGCTAGGTGATCTCTGAAGCTCCCTCCAGTTCCAAGAATCCATGACTCCCTTAATTTACTTGTTGGTATAATTAAACTTACATGTGCCCAACAAAAGCAGCACTGACTTATCCTTCAACGTCCATTTCAGATTTTTATCTCCTTCATTTGAGAAATTGTAGCACAGATCCCTCATCTAGGCTCCAGATTGGTATATGTCACCACCCACTAGACATTCCCATCACATGGCTATCCCACAGACACCTCCAACTCAATGTACCAAAACCAAACTTACCATCTTTTATTCAAGCCTCTTGTTTTCCCCATCTTGGGAGAGAGGAAGACCCCATTCCCAGGGATCACCCTTGACTCTCCTCTTTCCCTGTCTACACTCAGTCACCGAGTATGGCTGACTATCTTCATGAGTAGCTTCCATCTCATCCCATTGGGTAAGTCCTGATTACCTAATTCAGGCTCACATTTCTCTTTCTGCATCATAGCAAAGCCACAGGCTCTTGACCTACCCTCCAGGTCCCTCCCAATCATTCACCATGCCACATCCAGAAGCATCTTTCTAACCATGTTATTCCCTTTGCTAAAATCTCCTAATGACTCCCCACTTCAAGGAGAGGCCAAAATTCTGAGCATAGCAAACAAGACTATTTGGATCCACCTTCTACCTTCAGCATGACTTGCCCTCTCTACCTGCTCTTTGAAAAGCCAAGGTGGGCTTCTACAAGTTCACCAAGTTTGTCACACTTTCTTCTGAGACTTTGTATATCATGCCTTCCTCTTTCTGGAAGGTACCTTCCCCCAGCCCTTAACTCAACTTCCCCATATTGTTCAAGACTCACTGCAGATGTCCTCTCCTCTGGGGAGCTTCCCGTGCCCCTTGACATGTTCCCTTAGAATTCTGGGTAAGATCCCATGAGTTTGCTCCTCACACTGAAGAGTTTTGTATTTACTCTTCATCTTTTATACAAAACTTTAAAATGCCTGAAGACAGGGAGTGTGTTTTATTCCTTTTATGTTTCATCAGCATTGCCTGGCATAGAGAGGTTGATCAATAGATAGGTATTATAATCCAAGCAAATTTTGTCTAAGCCTTTTTAAATTTCTGCTTTATTCATATTTTGAATTTTCAGTAAATTCCCTAGCTCATTATGATCTTTAAAATAATGTGGAGAATCCATATACTAACACAAATATTTAAAAGAAAAGACTAGAAACTAATTATGAAAATATAATGTCTTTAAAGATAGGCAAAAAAGAAGTGTTCATCCTGTAATAATGATTCACGTGGAAGCTACAAAGTATTTTCTCATATGATAGCTCATATTAATTTTTTTACACCCACACTCCAGCAGCCCTTGCAATTTTTAATGTATTATGTGAACAATATTATAAAAACAGAAGATTTTTTAAATAATTAACAAGGTCTCATGACATTACAAATTATTTTTGGAAAGAGACAGGATATGAATTATTAAATTTAAAAAGAATCCACTGTCTTCATGAACTGCTGTGTTTAATTTTTCCATTTCTCTTTCTCACTTTCATCTATTTGCAAACATAATTTTTACATAGTCAAAGTCACAAAACAGATACAATTTTGTGTCTTCCTCTTCTTATGTCTCCATATTTCAACTTAGTCGTAATAATTATAATTGCAAGAGCTGAATAATATTCTACCAAAACTTATGGGTGACAATGACAACTCATAGACCTTTGGCCTTCTCTCCTCATGCTCTCAACTGCCTACTGGACTGCTATACCTAGGTTTCTCACAGGAGTCTCAAACTGAAGATATAGTGTGACTAAGGCCATTATGGTCCCATTAACTCCTCCTTAAACCTGATGGATACCCTTGTTCCCAATTACAAGTAATATGGCACCATCACCCTTCAAGTTCCCTTAGTCTCTCTCTCTCTTTCCCATTCCCTCACTTCTAAATCTAAGTCAACAATTCTCATCAACATTCCCTTTTAAAATCTCATTAATCCCTTTTCTTGTTTTAGCCTCTTTGATACTACCTTTATTCCTCAATTCTCACTTGAGTATTGATGTATCTTCCTAACCATTCTCCCACTTCATTTACTTCCCACCAGACCACCATTTCTAAAATGGATATTGATCTCACTCCACTACTTACATGTATCCAGTTGCTCACCATGGCTGTGGAGAGACTCCAAATAACTTAATAAGCAATGATCTCAGCAAACTGGTCCTTTCCTACTACTCTAGTTTTACTTCTTGGATACCAGATCCCCATCCCAGTCATACACAGGAGACAAAGTCTAGGCCAGGAGCCTGGGACAGTCAGAGGCTGCTGTCACTTGCTTGCAGGCTGCCCCCAGAAAAGAAATTATTGAAAGCAGACACTTTTGAGGGAGAGGCTGATTCAAAATTCTGGCAGACCTCCATGCTAGCTGTTGTCACCAAGACTGGGCAGGAGAAAGGCACTTGTCTAAAGGCAAAGGAACCAAATTCAGGGAACCCACATAGAAGTGAAAGAAGTTTGGGGACATAAAATGAACAGCAGAGACCAAAGCAATTCTCTGAACTGAAAAGCACATGATTGCCACACTTTTATTTAAAAGCTGAAGGCTGAGATCTTCCCGGGCTGAGTTTGAGACTACAGCCTGGGACTGCAATGGGCTCGGCACCACTTAAAGTGTCCCAAGTTGTCAAGCTGTCTCCATCCTCCATATAAATATGCTGTGCCTTCTTCCAAAAGGCTCACTGATCTTTTATCTGCCTGACAAAGCCACTCCTCAAGTATTACCTCCTCTAGGAAGTCATCCCTGAATCCTAAGGCAATATTAAGTCTAGGTGACATTCTGAGATCAGCAGAAGATAAAGTATGCATTGCATTTGGTAGGGGACACCCAGTTCATTTTAGGACCACAGAAAACCATTAGAAATGCATATACATGGAGGAAGCCCTTTTGCATGCCACTCACAAATGGAATTCTCTTTTCCCAATGTGTTTTTGATGTGGTATGTTGAAAAATGCCATAAAGAAAAGTTAAAAGACTAGATAAAGATCAGATGGCTTGCCTAATTGACACTTCCTGTATATGAACCAAAGATCATTGATATACCAATAATTTCTACAAAATGTCTAAAATTATTCTTAAAGTTTTTCAATTTGTTATGCTGAATATGGTCTGGGATAGTACTAAAATTATTACTTCTATAGCCTATCTGCTCATCTGTACAATAACAGATTGAGAGATTCAGACCTGCAGTTTGTTGAAAAGAAAGTCAATTTAGCACTTTAAGGGGACACTCAGAAACGAATCGAATGAATTTGGTTATCATAAGTTATTGGTTTTTGTAAATTAGATTGACTCTTCTCTGAGTCCATTCTACTATATCTGAAGACTTACACCAAGTAAGCCCACATTCAGAAAAGGATTTAAATAATTTTACAGCTAAAGAACTCTCCTTAGCAAGGCCTTTCTTCAACCTAGTGGAAATGAACAAAAATGCTACAGTGAGTAGGGTTACCTAGATTCAAGTGCATACATTTTTGGTATCAGTAAATTAGGAAACACTATCTCATTATCAAGGGGATTTTGCTTACATGATTCTACTCTTGAAAGCCAGACTGGAAACACCCTGGAACCTGCACTCAGGCTTGGCGTGGTACCACTTGGGGACAATAGAAAGAACGGAGAAAGGGGACTTGATTATTTTGACAGTATCTAAACTGTCACTCTCATAAAGACAGGGAAGCCACTGCTTATTTTGATATCAGTGTCCCTTTGATTAGAAACAAATTTTCCTTAGAACAATGTCATGAGTTACTGTTTAACAGCCTTAAAATGCAGTTATAGATTAATTTGATCAAATGTTTTCATCTCTATCTCCAGAGACTAGTCTTGTGGTGAACCAGCCTGTCTAGTTCAGATCTCCTGTTGATGAATCTTTAAGTGAATTTTTTCCTCTGCAATTCAGATTCCTAAATATTTATGTACCTCGGAGGAGGTTTACAGTTCTTAATGCTGGAATCAGGTATAACCAGCATTTCCACCACCAGTTACATTTGTGACCAAAAAAAGTTACAGTGAGCAGCCAAACCACATGGGTCCCAAAATCTTGAAATTGAAGGAATTCATTCTTGAAATTTGAGCTTTTTTATAAATGAGTTTGTTTGAAGGATTGTCAGAAGACTATCAGTTCAGGGTGTTGAGCTTCCTTCCCTATCTAGCCATGTTCCATGTGGGACTATTGAGGCACATGGAACTCAAGAGCCTGTACATCAGGAGAAATGCAATGTTGGCCTCATGAGGTCTGGCCTTGTGTATTTCCTCTACCTGCTAATTTTACTAACCCTATTGGAGTTGCATAAACCCAGCATGCTAAGCCGAGATACAGTGCTGCCAACCTCATAAGCCCTTTGGACCCTTTACCTCCGGAAAGAAAAGAAATTTGAGCAGGAGCCAGCCACAATGCTGACATTCTGCAACAGATGAAAATGGACTGCAGGTGTGTCAGCAGTCCTGAGAACCAAAAAAAATCATCACACAAGGGATTTGTTGATGAGGAGGAGACTGAACTAGATAACAAAGGCATATCAAAGACCTACATTGATTATACTCTAGCAATAGCCGGTTTAAAAAAAAAAAAACAGTTTATTAGATGGACAACCTCATTCTAGAGGTGAACTATTCACCTGAAGCAAGAACATCACTCACAAATAGATCACTGAGATACAACCAGCATTTTGTCTCTCCCAGTATATTAAAAATAATAAATAAATTATTCAAAAAGAATTCAGTGATAGTCTATGATCATATCTGTGCCAGTCACCTCTAAGAGACTACCGAGAACTTATCATCTATTTGGGAAGAGAACAGTCACACAGGAAGTATTAAAGAAACATTAGACGCTTAACCTGTACCAGAGTAATTATTCAGTACTTTCCAAAGAAGGTATATTAGTTCTCTATGTTAACAAATTACCACATACTTGGTGCCTTTGCAACAGAAATTTACCATCTCACAGTTGTGGAGGTCAGAAGTCTAAAATCAAGGCCAGCAGGGTTATACTCCCCACTAAGGATCTAGGGGAGCATTCCTTCTTTTTCTTCCAGCTTCTGGTGGCTGTAAGCATTCCTTGATTTGTGACCACACCATTCCAATCTCTGCCTCTGTGGTCACATTGCCTCTTCTTCTTCTCTGTGTCGAATCTCCCTCTCTTTAATCTTATACAGACACGATGTAATTTAGGGCCCACCCAGATCACCCAGGATAATCTCCTCATCTCAAAATCCTTAACTTAATTGCACCTGCAAAGACCTTTGCCCAAATAAGGTAACATTCACAGATTCTAGAGATTCAGAAGTAGACATATCTTTGGGGTGCCATGTTCCATCTGCCACAGAAGTGGCAGTTCACTGTAGAATGGAGTAGTCAAAGTTTGGTTCTCATACTGAGATGATGGATTTTGTGAAATACCTTTTCAAATAGCTAACATTTAAACTGGCAGGCATAAAAAGTTGAGCATTCAATGGGAAAGAAACAGCAGGTGCAAAGACCATCATGCATTTTCAGCAAATGAGGTATGAGGCCATATGTGTTGCCCATAGGGAGTGATTATCACTGCTTGTCAATCCCTAATGGAGGCCATGTAGTAATGAGCAGGGTTAATCAGGCTGGACAGGTAGGATGGAGCCAGAGTGTGCAAGCTCTTGGAACACAAGTAAAGAAGCCCAAACTTGATGTAGCAGGCAACAGGGCATCTTTGTGGCTTCTTAAATAGGGAAGTACCATGATGGCTAATTTTCTGGGATCCTAAAACTGTTACTACATCTTCCCAGCATGTGTTCTGTTTATCCTATCTCATTAGCAAAACCTCAGTCACTATATTTATTTTTCTAAATTATCTTTTCCTTGGAAACATTAATGAGAATTTAGTATAATTCCCATAATGAAAAGATTTTGCTACTGGACTTAGCCAATTTTATCAGAAAAAATATTTTTAAAACCCCTTTATTTGTATATTTACACATATGTACATATATATCCACACATATATTTCCGTTACTTTGCTTGAAGAAAAGAATCTCTTTATAAGCTTTTATTTATACATCTGGCTCATAATAAAATCATATCATGCAAATGAACTAGATCAACTCAAAGATGAAATTCTTATTGTAACAATATGGGGGCCTTGCAATATTCCATTAGAGAGAAAGGAAATGCTAGTCAGCAACCTAACCAGGAAAAACTATTTCGGTGCATAAATTATGCAGCTTTGTGTTTATTCAATTAAGTTCATCCTAAATGAATCCTTCTGTGACAACTCTCTGTGAACACTGCAACATGCAACAGGCAAGCAGTGCTGAGGGGATGCCTGCAAACACCATTGCTGATCAGGTCTGTCCACTGTGGAGTGGTCGCAGTCGCTCATTCGCTTGCCTCCACAGACATTTCTAATGGTGTGAGATCAGGTTTAATAAAAACTTCGTCTGGCTCCAGCGCCGTGCAAATCCAGGTGAGGCCTCACAAGTCCTTAAAACTTGATTGTTTGGGGCTGCAGCAACACCAACATTTGATGGAGGTTTTATTAAATCTGTGAGAGTCTTAAGACACCTCCTAGTGCTTTAAAAGGCAATATGGAGTATTGGGAGCGCTGCCCTTGTGGGCACATGTTGAAAGCTCCATTGTGGTGGGAGGGTTCGATGGGCCATTGTCCCTTTTCATGACTCCACAGTGAGCAAAACGAGCTAATCCTGGAATCCATAGACACATCTGCATTTGTTATAATTCCATTTCTACATTAATATTAAGCATTGGTTTAGCAGGGTCAAAACTAACAGCTATGAGAGCATCTACACTTCAAGAAAAGATTTTATTTCTTTGCAGTTTGCCTTCTGCCTGGTATTGGCCTTGATGACAATCACCTTGAGACTCAGAGTTTGATTTGTAATTGATACTCTCCGTGATATAAACTTAGTCTATTCTTTTTTATCTAGCAATACAGTCCATGCGGATTTGACTACTTGGTTACATTGAAGAGCAAGTGGTGGCCCAAATAAGAGAAACAAGGACGAGATGGTAATGGCACAGCTGGGAAACATTATCTCCCCTGAGAAAACAACGCTGGTGGTCAGCTAACATTGCAGGGTTTCGAGATAACAATACGTGAAAATCCTTTGTGATGTTCTCCCCAAAAATGTGGGTTATGTTAAAATTCCACGAAACTAAGATTTTAATTTGGTGCCTTTGGATACCAAGAGAAACATTTTCAAAATGGTATTCATTGTAGCAATTTAACCTTTCAAAACCATCTGGAAGACACAACAATTTGAAAATCACCAATGGTAAACACAGTATCTTGTTTTTCTTTCTGCCACTACCATTTAAACTAGGAAGACTCTCACAGCCTCTTAGAGCTCGTATGTTTCTATTGAGAGATTTCTTTTGTAAAAAAATAAGGAAAACATAAATGCATAGTGGTCTCACAGGGAGATAGATCCAATATTTTTGGATGACTCATCAAAGCTCTGACCTCCACCAAACTTTGGAAATACCAATGGTCAATCTGAAAGTGCTAATCTGGAAAGTCACTCAGTTATCAAACTAAAAACGTGTTTTTGGGTTACTTTGTATAGATGGATGTGCAATTGCGCGGACCTTTAACTAAAGTTTATGGATCTCATAAAAATAACCACACAATTCCAGAAATTCCACGTCTCAGGCCCACAGTCAACTCAATATTTTGCTACTACTAGGTTTATCCAATTTTTTTATAGCATGAAATAAAAGAACAATAATAGAACTGAATCTCTAGGTTGTTTAAAGTATTTGTAGGTGTACAGCTGTCACATTTTTAAAGAACAATTCCAGCTACCGCTTAAACTAAAATTTTGTTGTTCTCTCGCTCAGTAGCATAAAACAAAGCATCCATAGCAATTCAGATTATAGTTCCTTGTGCTCATATTGCCAGTTATAGTTATTTTAAGACTATTCCTTTTTGAGAATTAATTATCCAATTTTGAGTATTTTAGACGTTAAATCCTTTGGAAATGAAATGAGGAAGCTGGTAATTGGAACTAGGGTGCCATTGTGGCCCTGACCAAATATGGACATGGCAAATTTTTAGACCCAAGATTGCCAAACAACTCTAACAGCTTCCCATCATTACTTGTTTTGCCTCTTCTCTGTGTGTTGGGAGGTATGTATGTGCATGTGTGCATATATTACACATGCCCGTGTGGATATGATTAGTCAACCTGTGTCTCACTCTGATCTAAGTTTTCCCAATCAGAGGGATGAAAAGAAGATAGATATGATGAAATACAGAGGGCCAGTTTATTGTTTTAAAAAATGTTAACAGATATAGATACTATGGCTACAGACACCATAAGCTTCTCATTCAAATCCTTTATTTTATTCAGAGAAAGGCAGATTCATTTTATTTTGAAGCAAATGGGTACTCTCTGCCCCAAGACAGCCTGTGATTGAGAAAATGTAAACACTGAGGAGGACCATTTTGAAGTGTTCCCTCTGTTGGCTCAGTACCTGTAGGAGCTGTGACAAACACATTGGCTGAAGACACCTCTGACTTCCACCCCAAGCCACCAGGTGGGTACACTGCTACCATTTTCGGAAGTATTTTCAGGGCATGGAATGGATTCATCTACAGAAAGCTTTCTTTCCCTTACAAATGTTCTTGTTACAAACTTGTAAATGAGTAAAAAAAAGAGTTGTCAATAGCCTTTCATATGCTTATTTAATAAACATTAACTTTCTGTCACTGTATGTTCTAAACAGAATGGAAATGGAAACAAAAATGTATAAAACAGTGCCAGTCCACAAGGCAAACATCAATAAACAACAAACATAGCCATTGAATTGCCTTCACCACATTGTTAATAATATTATCATTATGTATCACCAGCAAACCTTTAGCAAAGAACTTGGTGCTGTTTTGTCAATGGGAAACAAGGCTTCCATGTCCTAAGGGTGTGGCCTCACTTAGAGGGACAATTCTACTGAGACAAAACCCAAAAGAGTGATGATTAACCCAAGGGGAACCTGAGTACAGCTAGTACAATGTCTGTCTCTTTCACCATACCCACCCACAGCCTTATTTTTAATCATTTTCTATGATTAAATTTAAAATTGGAATAAAAATATAACTAGGAAAAATTTTTTAAAGTTGTTTGAGGACACAGAACAAGTTTCACTTTCCCCATGTTCTCCTGTGCCTCCTGTGGTAAGTCATTTAATAAGAAGTTAAGTTGACTTGGATCTGTTCAGTTTCCCAAAATATCTAAACAATGACTTTAAAATTTTTTAAATCTTAGGAAGACAGCTCTGGTGTAATAAGAGGACTACCCATTTCTTGTTTAAATTTTTTTTAAAGTGGATTAAAAAATTCAACATAATGACTCCTCGAAATCAACTGATTTATTAATAAAATGTATCTTTATTTGACAAACTCATCTGTAAACTTATTCATTCATTGAGTCTACACATTGTTACTGAATACCTACTAGGTACCTGATCTTTTACTAAAATGTCAAGTTTTTCAATGTGGTTTGTATGAATAGAAGATGGATAGAGAGTGATCAATGATACCAAATCTACCTCTGGCTGATTGTAGTCCTTTCCATATGCATGAAACCTCACAGAATGTTGATCATTAGACATAAGATCAAGCTGTGTACTTCCTTGCTCTAGACTCACTCCTCACTGGCTTCATGCCTTTAACTCATTCTCTTTAGCTCTAGGTAAGTGCCCACAGGTTATAATTATATTTCATGTTGGAAATAAATGCCTATATTTGTAAAGAAAACTTTAAAAATTCCTTTATGAAGTTTTATTTTATGAAATAAAGTTGCTACTACACAACATATTTGGCATTTCAGCTCTGGTTTTTCACATTCCCCTCTTATTCCCTTCACTTTCCTCTCAGAAAGTTCACTGACAACATGATGGTTTCACCCAACTCTGATCACCTTTGGGCTTCTTAAAAGGAAGATGTCATTACATTTACCTTGCTCTCTTGTGTATGCCTTCTGCCTCTGCCTTCTCTCTCTACAACATCACCATGATGCCTTTCCCCTGGCTCCACTGATGGGTGATTCCTCAATGATTCTAGACGCTTGGACCTCTACTTTTTCTTCTTCCATCCGTAGCTCCAGCCTAGATCACTTGTTGTTATGGGCTGAGGCATAAGAAGATGCTATAGTAAATTTATTAATCTCCAGAATGACCCCTCCACTAACTCCTGGTGGCTAGTATAAACTACCTTCTCTTGCCTCAACACCTTCTAAAATAGATTTTATACGTTTATAATTTAGGCAGCCTTTGTGACCACATCCAGATCTTCTGTGAGCTAATAATTGTTTCCCACAGGTAATTTTTTTTTTAGGCTACTGATCATTTGTCTCACTAATCTCTCTATTTGTTCCTGCAGCTAATAGCAGATCCCCAAATACCCTCTGTAATTTTCTAACAAGCAGAATTCCAATTCCCCATTAAGAAATTCTGCTTTAAAGTGTAATTAAAGATCATCTAAGAAAAACAGAACCAATTTTCAACACCCCAGAAGCAAATTTTTTCCTCTGCCAGAAGGAAGGGTGTTTAGGGAGAATTAAAAATCACTTTACAAAATTATAAGCAGGTTTAATGCAACCATTCTGGTCAACAGTCTTGTTATCAAGTAATATATCTAAAATTAAGGTAATGGATTTTAAAAGGAATAGGCAATAAAAATCATCTGCTATTCAACAAGCATATCAACCAAGCAATTACTAATTCGGCTTATAACTACAGCCCTATACTCTTTTTAAAAGGGCAATGAAAGCAAAACTTGGTTTGTGAGTTCCTATTAAATTAGCATTGATTTTGTTTTACTGCCAAGCTAAGGAAATATCAACATCGAGGAGTTCTTTAACCCTATTTAAAGTATGCACACTTACACTGAATTTAGTCCACAGGTTGTTTATCTTGCTATTTTCAATAAACCAAAAAAAAAGAAAGAAAATCAATCCCCAGCAGAGAAGTTTTATGCATGACTATAGATAAAAACATGGCTATCTGAGAAATTGTTAGAAATGGGGCACCACATTATTAAGTAGAACACAAGAAGGTTTATGCTGTTCAGATATAAATCTACTGAAGTGCAATACAATGCTAAATGTTAACAACTGCCTGCATTTAAGCGTTACAGAAAGGAAGGTTAATTTAAAGCAAATAGTGACACGTGCCAACATTATTTTATCAATGGTTCTTATGTTTGTAAATATTTAGGGTTGTTTGGAGGCAAAGGGATGCAAATATAAAAGATGGGGAGTATCACATTTATTATATAGTAAATAAAGTACAGGTTTCTGGTTTTTTTAAAAAGTCAATTCAAATAAGAAATAAATAATCAAGCTTTGAAACATACAAATTCAAAAAGTTATGACAAAATATGGCACAGTGTTGATGGAAGTGTTGAAATCATTCCTCAAAGTCGGCACATGGAGCTAAGTCTCACTGATATCTACAAAGACATCTTGCACCAGGTTTGTTACAAATGCGACAGCAATGTGTTGAACTTTCTTGCTTTGCAAGAACCTGATCTTTTTCAAATGATGTGAATCTAAAATTGATTGAAAGAAAGACAACTATTAAACTTGTGTCAAAAGGCCTTTCCATAATAGAAACATACTAACCATTTTGAAATTTAATTATAACTTCAGATCTTTCTAAGCCTCTAGGAACAATTTCTTTTAAAGTATAGTACAACTTTAAATTAATTCTTTTTTAAAACATACTTAGGATATGTTGGGCATCTCAGGAGTTTCTTTTATAAATAAAAACTACTGAATTAGAAAATGGGAAAAAAATTATCTGATCAAAATAAATCAAAGCACTCTCAGTCATTAAAGGATTTATTTCTAGAGCCTGTTTGGGTATCCCAAGAATTACTGGCACATGGAAACCACTAAACTGTCTACCAAGTTCTTGGTCGAATAATATAACTTCTTCTTCTAGTGATTCCTTCTTGTTCTAACAGAGGGGGTTGGAGAGATAAAATGTATCGTACCTTTATCACGTGACCAGCATTATGCTAAACACTTTAAATGTATTCAATTTTCACACCCTGGCCCTATGCATATTTCCATTCCACGAGAAAGGAGACATATGTAGAAAACCAGTCTTTGGGTAACTTCAGTCACTTGTAGCCGTAGGTTTGTCTATCAGATAGTAAGATCAACAGAGAATCAGAAATATTGGTGTTTGAAAGTTCTCACCAGCTGCAAAAATTCATTGTTGCAATAAGTGATCCCCAAGTTTGTTATCACCTTCCGCTTTCAAAAAAGGAAGGAAGGAAGGAAGGAAGGAAGGAAGGAAGGAAGGAAGGAAGGAAGGAAGGAAGGAGGGAAGGAAGGAGGGAAGGAAGGAAAGAAGAAAGGAAAAGAAAAACTCTGGCACATGTACCCACAATACATACAAATTCGTTTACTGTAAATTATATAGCTTATAGTATATATTGCTGTCAATAGCTAATACCTCAACATACAATATCAGTTTAGGGCAATGCTCATAGCTTTAAAATACTAGATGTAAATCCACAGGACAAATAGCCCTCCTGATTGTTTCAAATATTTTTGGTTGAACTTCTTGTCAGTGTAGGATTATTAGCTTGACATGGATTTTGCTGTGTGAAGTGGCGGAAAAGGCGGCCATTCAGCAGGAAGAGGAGAATCAGCTCTATGGGTTTGTGTGTGTGTGTGTGTGTGTGTGTGTGTGTGTGTGTGTGTGTGTGTGTGTGTATGTGTGTATGTGTGAGAGTTGCTTGTTCTGTATTGTTAATACTAGCTTCAAACCAATTCCTATACAAGAATCTTGATTATCTTTTCATTTTGTGAGAGTTTTTGTAAAACTATTCATTTAAACACGATAACATTTGTAAATACACTTGACACCTAAAAAGCAGCGTATCTAAAGACCAACGTGGGAGGCAGAGTTCCCACTATACCTCTCATAACTCCCCAGTCCCATGCATGACCACGTCCACTTTCCTGCAATTCACTGGGATCACATGACGGGTTGCCTGGTCCAACGGTGCCAATCAGAATCTTAGAAATTTTCCAAGTTTGATTTCATTCTTACTTTTTAAGTAAACGTTCCAGTGCCTCAACTGGCTCACCCGCTGCGGTATCAGCGCCTGCTATATTACCACTACTCTAGCAAAGTGGGTTAGAAGGCTGCATAGACGTATAAGTACTGCTTTCAATACAAGGTCTTCATGATCATTTTAACTAACTCCCCAAGACATCTTTGCCTAATTTCTCAGGAAGGAATAAGGAGACAGAGACAATACTAGACAATGGTTAGAAACCCCAATTCTGTTATTTATAACCACAAGTTATTCCATCCTTCCAAGTTTCGATACTTTATCTACAGCTGTAAAGATTAGGGAGCAACACTTAACCAAATACCTAGCTCAGGAGGCACAGAATGAGCACAATACATATCAGCTGAATTATTAGACAATATCTGATATTTTAAAATATTTTAGTGGACAGTCTCCCACAGGAAGTTACCTTACTACGAATTAGGAAAGACATGATGTTTCCACAGGCAAAGGCTGATTATATCAGTATATCATTATCACAATTGAAGTCCTAAATCTGAGACCTAGCCCTTGACCTGATTTCATAAGAGGCAGATTCAAAGAACAATGGTTTGATTTTTTAAATTAATCAAAAAACACACCTTTTTGTTGTTTTTGTTGTTTTTAGAATAAATCAGTTGTTCCCAGACCAGTAGCATCAGCATCACCAGGGAGCTTGTTAAAAATCTATATAATTTCCCTACAACAAAGTGAACTCACTTCCCTTGTGGACATTATTACAATGTTAGAACATTAATAGGGATAAGCATACTTGTTAAATTTGGCTTGATTTGGTAAAACTGCTCAAAGTTGAATATAAACATTTGGCTATAATTCAGGAATGTTATAAATTCAAGATTGTTACTGTTCATTAGACAGTCTTAAAATTATATCTATTGGTTATGTTTTCCAATACAATTTGGTACAATAAAAAAACAAATAAGGTTCAGTATCTGTTCAGTGTTCTATTTTCTTGGTAATACATGTATGACTATCTCACAACTTCACAACTGATTTTTAAAATGAGGAAACAGTCTCCACTTAATTTTCTTAATATTGTATTTGTTACTATTGGTTAAAAAACAATTTGCCCTTATTATCATTTACCTTCTTTCAGTCATTTTAACTCAGCGGAATGTCATTGGTTTGCATGTGTATATATGTTTAATTTGGCTAATCTAATTAGCCCAGATAGCTGTTTGTTTGACTTTTTGGGATCTTGTCCAATATATAAATATATATATTTACCACTTTATAGAGATAAATCCATATTTGATCTTAAACGAGCCACTTGAAAGAATAATGAAAATCAACAAAATCACAATTATTCCCTAGTTTGAAAAGGAGGACGTATACATTTTTCAATTATAGAACCCAATTTTTAGTTAGATAACTCTAAATAATGTGTTATTGTTTCTGTTGTTTTGACAAGTAATGTGTATTTGTTGCTGTTGTTGTCTGGGTGTCATTCTGTCACCAAAGCTGGAGTGCAGTGGCACAATCATAGTTCACTGCAGCCTAAGCCTCCTGGGCTCAGGCAATTCTTCCACCTCAGCCTTCTGAGCAGCTGGGACTACAGGCATGTGCCACGATGCCCAGCTAATTTTTTGATTATTTGTAGAGATGAGTTCTCATTATGCTGCCCAGGCTGGTCTCAAACTCCTGGACTCAAGCAATTCTCTTGCTTTGGCCTCCCAAAGTACTAGGATTACAGGCATGAGCCACCACATCCAGCCCTAAACGTTGTATTTGCTGATTAAACTTAAGCATACATATTAACAGAAGACTCCAAAAGCCAAAAACACCTAGGCTGCGTCTTCTACATGAAGTACTTTCCCTTAAAATATTCTCATGTCCTTTCCTTTCCATCAACTACTGTTTATTAATGGACTGCTCTCATTTTACACATGGTTTGGGGCCTGCTGGCAGAGACTTTTGCCCACTCACAGAATAAGGCAAAAAATGGGTAACTTCAATGCTTTGATGGCCTTTCAGTATTAAGACTGACAGATGAAATGTTGTAAAACATCTGCAAAATTTGAGGAAAGAAGAAAAGAACATTCTCAGATAATAGTCTGGCCCAACTCAAGACAGCCAGCTGTGAACTTGATTCTTTAAAAATGATTTACATGGTTCAGTTGCACTGTCTCTACAATTTTCTTCTTACACATCAGTCTGGATCTAGAAAATATATATAAAATTATGTATAATATAATTCATTTGGTATTTTTTGTTCATTTTTATTTGTTATTACACCATTTTGACTCAACTTTCTCTGAAATGTCTTCTATAAGAAATGATGTAACCTTTACTGCATTTATTATACGTAATGATAAACCTTTCAGTAAATTCACCAATGTAAAAAATGATCAAAATAGCATGTTTAATTTAATGCAACAGATGATTTTACTTTAAGAGACTTTACACACACACACACACACACACACACAAAATTCCCCAAGATTTTGACCTTTATCTAAGGCAACATGCTTTCAACAGGAGACTAATTTGAATCAATTCTTTTCCTTTTTAGATTATGTTAGGGTCAAAATTCTTATGTGACCCTTATGGTTATTTGTGGGACATGATAGACAAAGATAAAATCTACTTATTTCTGGCCAAAAGGTTTAGATACTGTTTCTTATTTGATTATACCTCTTTTGTTTAAGATTTAAGTATTTCATTTCTTTTATCAAAAGAAAGAATTTATGATATCTAATTCTAAGCTAACTTTTTTGGGATCAGATATATACTTCTAAATGGAATGGAATGCCTTCATCAATTTAAAATGCTATCCAAATCCCTGTTCAGGCTGTAAAACATTCAGTCCTCAGTTGGAGATGGATTATAAGGGTTAACATATCTTTTCAAGTTAATCAAGACTCAATTTGAACTAACTCAATTCTTTCCCCCCAATTTAATGCTTCCATTTTTTACCAGTGACCTGAAAAGATTTGATTTCATACATGCCAACATAGACAAAAAAAAAAAAAAAAACTCCAAACACCAAAGAGTAGGTTTTTATTGCAATGGTAACATGTTCATCTTGTTTAAACTGGTGGTAAAATTCACATTTCCATGTCTAACACTCCAAATTTTATACTCATGCAATGTAGGAATCTTATTAATGTTACCATGGAATGCTTAAGTTTATTTTCTTGACCTATAATTAAATTTTAAATTTTGGTTATTTCTCTTATAACATTTTGAAACCTAAAAACCTCACATTTTCATAAATCTTTTAAGAGTTTGGAAATGTGCTATCATGAAATTACCCAATTATGTATTTTACAGTCCAGCCCACAATGCAAAAGTAATCTACAACATTAAAAACAAACAAATCTGAAGATGCTACATTCAACTGAGGGGGTTTCCGAATCTAAAGCCAATACCAAATAAATGCTATACTCCGCATCTGATTGAAAATGTAATTGTTATCCGGGGGGGGGGATTGTATTTTTAAAGTGAAAATTTCCCTATTTTTGTAACAGAAAACAACACTTAAATTCAACCCATCCCTAGCATGTCACCTTCAGTTTGACCTTTACCAGAAAGTTAGAACAACTGAAACATACGTGCGAGGGGGGTGAGGGAGCTTGAGGTGGTGGTGGGGAATCTTGGAGGGAGCCAAGGAACAGTGTTCACTGGATGCAACACTAAGTCCATACAAATGAACCACAGATCCAAAATGATTGCACTCAGAACAGAGGATATTTCAAATCAAATTATCACATCTTAGAATGGAGTTTTGGTTCACTTTTTTTTTTTCTTCCTCTTCCCTTTTGAAAGATGAGACTCTTCAGATTTGTAACTTTTAAATGATGTCAGGGTTAAATTCTCCATTTATGTTAACTTGAAAAATATCAATGTGTTGTCATTTTTATCCATCTAGTTGGTTTTGTTCTTCTATATGAACACTTTTATTTTCATGTGTCTTGCTCTTTAGAGAAAAGTCTATTTTCCACGATTTCAATATTGCCCTAATATAACAGAAATTCACCAAACAACTGTAGAGTTTCAAACCCTACTCACTCAGCTGACAGCTGGCTCACTCTAATCACCAACCGGTAAACTTGCATTTGGTCACTAATGCACTGAAACATTGCTAATGACATGGAGGTACGACAAGATAAGACCAGTCTCACAATGAATGACTCCACAAAAGCAAAGTGGCAAAAGTAATTATAGAATCACATGGACTGCTGGCCTTGAATTGTCATGGACATTTCCTTTCATGTTCTGCTAAAACAACTGAGAGATAACCTTATGTTGGGCAGAAGCAGAGGTTGTATCACCTACTCACTTCAACTGACACATGCTTCTGTTTCAAGAACAAATTGTTCTGTAAGGAACCATATTCCATTTCTTCATCACCAGATGAATTAAACATTCCACAGCAAACCCGGAGGAAATAGAAGTAAATAATTTTAAATATTTTAATAATCTAGTATTGGATTTTATTAAATACCACTTGACATGCCCAACTTCCCGTGCAGTCGCATAAAACTTCCCAAGTAGTTTTAACTTATTTTTAATATATTGCTAGTATAGAACTAGTATAACTACTAGTACTAGTATAACTAGTACAAAAAAGTTGCATGCATTTCAATAATCACATGTTTCATCTGCTATAATTACAACGAAAGGATAATTTAATCAACAAGCTGAAAAAAGATGTTGATAAAAGCTATGTATAAATATTTGGAATTATTTAATATTATGTTAAAAATATGTTTCAATAGAAGTAAAAATTCTGGGAGCAGAATCATAAAATAAGTCCATAATTCTATAAAACTTGATACAGAAAATTAAAAATTTATTTTTCTAACTAAGCAAGAAAAGGAGTACTTCACTGAGGCAACACCAGAACAGTCCAGTTGCTCCATCATAAAATTAAGCCATTAGCTAGGAATGGTGGTTCACACTTGCAGTCCTAGCTACTTGAGAGGTTGAGGTGGGAGGATTACTTGAGGTCTGGGCAATATAGTGAGATCCCATCTCTTAAGAAAAAAAGTTGAACCATGGATTCCAATTCCTGATACTGTCACTTTTACCAGATGGTTTTTTTTCTTTTTTTCTCCATGGCTTATTAATAGACAATGTTAAAATGACAATAAATCCAGGAATCTGGGCACGTATATCAATATACTCTGTGACAGGAAGGAAAAAACTTAAATAGCCACAAATTCTAAATAGACTTACTGTTGTGATAATCTTTACAGCAAATGCAACACTTCAAGATACTTCTAAACAGTAACCATTTGCTCAAGTTCTGGATCTAAAATAGCATCATCCAAATCTTATCAATTTAGATTGAGAAAGAAACATAAAGTCAGGGACACATTGGCTCTTGTAACACATGCAATGCCAATTACTGGTTTATAACTGAAAAACACTAAATATTGGTTTTTTGATAAGCTGAAATTAATAGTAAGTGACAAATGTGACATGGTATAGTCAGCATAAGAAATTTATACAGGGAAGAAAAATATTGCCAGGGCATGGGAAAGGGAGGTTCTGGAGATTCTAGAAAATTTTGACATTGAAACCTGGATATGTGTGGAGCATTTTTGTGGCATATTAAAGAATATTTTACATAGACCTCCACTTCAAGCTTTTGCTAGGAAGAAAGAATCATACATACTTCTCATTTTTCCTCAGGTATCACAAAAACCAGAGCCATATTTGGAACCCACGGTTGCAAATTGACCAGACCTTGTAATACTTTTGTATTTTTTTTATTAGCTTTGTTTTATTTTTTCTTGTTATATCTATTTTACCTTATTTTATACACTTTGATAAAGTGTTTCAAATTCTTTTTGAAAATAAGTTAGGGCCAATGCTTTGTGTTAAAGTCTGGTATGTCCATGTGGCTCTTTGAGCTATGGCTGCCATGTTTCTTGGCTTTGGCCCCCTCCCCTACCTTGGGAAGGTGAATCGATATCTCTTTGTATCTCTCTCTCTCTCTCTCTCTCTTTCTCTCTCTCATTTACTTTCTAAATAAACTATATTAATAAAAAAGAAAATAAGTTAGAATAAAAGCCATATTTCATTGAATCTAAGTCACTTTTTATCATAAGATATACAACTATTTTTATACCACTAAGGAAACTACTGACAAGGAAACTGCTGACAATTTAACTTTGACATGTCATCAATTATAAACTGCACCTAATTTCAGAGATGATAAATGTGAAACAAAAAGTCCATCTTAGAATTGGTTAAATTCAGCAACATCATTCTCATTGGGATATTTATAAGTATTTATTGACAGTTTAATTTTGTGCTAGACTGTGAAGGGCAAGGTCAAGGACTCAAATTTTGGAGATGGGACAGACATTCATTCGCCATCATCTTGTCCTACCCTCTTGTTCTAAAGATGAAGAAATGCAGAAGAAGACAGAGAGACATAGTCCGAATCCTCATGAAACTTATCATCATACTGTAACCTCAGTGATCACAAGACAATATAATGTGCATTAACTGCATATCAATTACTCAGAGAATGGAATGTGTTTATCACAAAGGTACATATTGATACTAAAATTAAACCTAAAAGTATAAAGCTTTGCTTCTCTTTGTCAAAAAAGACACACCAATAACAACTGAGTAGTCTTACATCCCATTTTTTTTCTGCAAAGTCCAGGCCATTTTTTATTTCTGGCTTTTCATTTATTATTGAAGGATTTCTACCATGATTAAACTCTGTTGCTTTAGTGAAATGTTTAGCCAGAAAGTGGGAAAAGTCACCTCATATAGAAGTATCCCATGATGAGAAGAGAATTTGTCTTTCTAGGAAAATAAGACAAATTTACATAGATTTTGTGAAACTTGAGTACACATAAAAATTAAAAGTTCTCTTGAGGTTATAGTGTTGTCTGTGAATATGGGGAAAATAAATCACTGGAATCAGAATTTCTGATTTTTGTTAAATGGTAAATACAAACACACTTTCGTTGTTCCACTTAAGGCTTACCTTTATCCTTCTAGCATTTCCAATTGGATGGTAAACTTATGTACATATCATCAACCTCAAGCTACACTCTAGTTACAGTGGAGACAAGCCAACATCTAAAATATGAATACACACACACACACATACACACACACACACACACTATTTGAAAGAACTGCATAGTGAAATTAAAAAAAAAAAAAAAGAAACTTGGCTTTAAGATAATTGGCAATATGAATAGTTGGAGTTAACAGTGACTTTGCCTGAACACACAACATTTAAACATTAATGATGGTAGAAAGCTAATTAGTAAAATTTAATTGGATGTATGCAAAATGGTGTAATGAGAAGAGTTCAAGTATATTTAATTTTTAATCCAAAACCAAACTCTGAAGTGGAAAGCCAACTAAAGCCAATCATTGTAAAAGTAGACTGACACATTTTAAAGACTACCCTATTAGCTCACAGAAATGAATTGATGTCTAAAATTAAATACAGTAATATATTCTCTCATGCCTTAAAAAAAGTTATACAATGCAATTATTTAAACAGCTTAAAGACTAAAATTTGAAATGGAAAGACAGACAAATGCGTATTAAAGTGGCCCCATAGCATATAGTTTGAAAAATGAATTGTATTATATGCAGATAAGTGTCCAGAGTCAGTCATTCTGCAGGCCAGGGAACCTAGAAAGCAGCAAAGATAAAAGGAGACATGTCAGGGGCAGTGCCCAATTTCACTGAATCTGATATTAGGGCCATATGATACGGGAGTCAGAAAAGTCAGTGCTATTTCAGGGAATATATGTTACAGAGGAGAAGTCGATAGCTCCTTTCTGTACACATGATATTGAAACCACACCTAGAACTTAGAGGGAAGCCAAAGGTTCTGTTTAGAGTAGGTCACAATCCTAGCTATGTAGCATGATCATCTGGGGAACTTTAAAAATAGCCATCCTAGCTCCAAACACCAGGGATTCTGATGTAATTGATCTGGGGTGGGGCCTGGGAATGAGGGTGTTTTCAAGCCACCCCGGGTGATTCTAATGTGCATCCAGGACTGAGAACACTGGTTTGGATAGATCCCGGAACACTTTGTTTCTTGCCCTTCATTGGTTCTGGCTTTTGCTGATTGGCAGGTGTGTATCTTCTGGAAGTGAGTGTAACTTTCTGTTCTTGCCTGATATTCTTCGAAGTAGAAATAAGATGTTGACATACACCATATGTAAGAAACCATGTCAAAGTTAGTGTCAATCAGATATATGTTATTTTAAGCCACAATCGAGCTAGCAATTTTTTCTGATGTCTTCTCTGCATTATGAACAATTAGGATAAATATTGAACATTAAAAAAGCATGACTTTATGGCTTCTCAGCAGCGTCTTCCTCTTCAGTCAGGTCGCAAAAATAAAAGGAGCACACACACACACGGGGAACTTAAGATTTAATCAAGTAAGAATTCTGTTTGTCAAGGTTCTTGGTAGTAACAGATACAACTGACTCATTTAGGCAGAAAAAAAATTTCTAAATGGCCAAGAATCACGGTTGAGGTCGCAAACTAGAGCACTGCCCCAAATCATACCTCAGCACTGTCCTTTTAAAACCCCACTGCTCTTGGGCACAGACTGGACCATACACCAGCCACTCACACTACAGCTGCAGGACCCTGTAGCTGCTGGTACCCACACCAGAATGGAGTCCTTGTAGGCCTTTCTTTTATGTCACTTCTGACTGGATCTAAATCAGCAAAATCAGGTCACATGCCTGCCCCTGGCTCTAAGGGAGGCCAGCAGAGCCCACATCTGGCACTTCCTGCTACCACAGTGGGACATGTCTCTATTTCCCACTAAAACTCATAAGGTGGGGAACCTTCAAACAGAAAGAGGTTTGTTCACTAAGAAGTCAAAACAGGATTATAAATCACAACCACAAGAATCTCTCGCTTTTTCTGGAATTAAGCAATGCTATAGGAAATAATTTGTCTGATACTTCTGTGTTTTATAGTTTGCTGTATCTGAGACTGGCACTAACTGCAGGCTCCAAGTTCATTTTAATCTCTCTTGGTTTCATCAGTCTCTTAGACACACAAAATATTTTATTAAGCGCTAAAGCAAAGTTTCTCAGTACATACCAGGCATACCAAGTTCTTATGTTGGTTCTCCACATTGTGCTATGGTATGTTTCTATATCTAAAATTTGCCAAGTTTCAGTAGGTACCACATGCTGCAAAATATTAATGCAACCTTAATTACATTTGGGCTATGAAATAACTCATGCTTCTCACTGCACCCGGGGCATTAATCCCTAACTTTCCATTTAACGTCACAAGTAGATCTCATTTTTAGAGGGCACATATGCCAAGTATATACCAGGAAACCTTGAGGCTTAACATGTTTCAGTGGTCCTAAGATCTTAACTTGCCCGTGAAAGAAAAGTTTGTGCTGGCTCAAAGGCATCTCTAAAATTTCTTCTCCCTGCCTGTGATGCTTTGATTACCTCTAAAACATTTTCTGGTTCTATAAATTGTAGGTCCTCCTGCAACTTGTTGGCAGACACTTTGAAAGGAAAGGTTAATATATACTTCTTCAGGAACAACTGAATGGTATGATTTCAAACCTACATAGTCACTGCTTGGTAGCCTAGTCTTATTCTGACAGGTGAACTCAAATCTTCTCTTGGAATATATTAGGTTATTATCTCAAATACAAAATCAAATGAATCTTCAACCAAAGCTTTCTCAAATTATTTCCTTCAGTGGGTAACTTTCTCATCTCACAGAAAGGAAGGAAATAATGTTTACCCAAAAGCAACCATCCAGTCCAAATCAGAAAAAATAGCGTAGTCAATCCCAAACCAAACTACAGTTAACAGAAATCATTTTGGGAGAGAGACCCAGTATTTCCACAGCCTGCCTTTCTAATGCAAAACTCCGAATTTCCTGTTGGGAAAATAAAACACAAAGACTACTTCCAAATGCAAGAGGTTCTGGTTATTTTTGAAACACAAAGAGTATTTCTAAATGCAAAAGGTTCTGGCTTTAAACACAGAGTAATCACAAACAGGACTTTTATAAGTTACCAGATTTTACGAATTCTATGCATTTTTCTATGAAGAAACAATATAGCATTCAACAGAATCATAAAGGGATACATTTTCATTTTTTAAAAAGTTAAGAAACAGTGTTCTAGAGAATAAAATGAGGAGCCCTTTCCCTGTTCCAAGTTCTTCACCCATGGCCACTCAGCCATCTAATTGAGACAATGAAAAAGTCAATTTTCCAAACTCAAAATGTCTCTGGAGTTCTATTTTCTGTATTTCTTAGACATGAGGATACAAGCTGCCAGCAACCTTATCTTAAAGGAATTTTTTTGTAAAGGACTGAATTATTCCTCCATTCCTTCTGGAGCAGTATATCCAAAGTGGGGGCTCTATTGGGTGTTTACAGACCTGAGCACCGCCCCCCAACCATTCACAGGTTGTGCCACCACATGGTGGCAGATGGAAGAACCATTCAAGGAACATAGATGTCTCTCTGCAGTAGAAAGCATCATTGTAGGAGAGAGCGTAAACTTGGCATCCAAGTCATTAAAATGGCATCTTTTTAAATTCCAAAATTCTACCTGGCAGCTTAAGAGTCTAAAGGTATAGTTGCCTCCTCTAATACTTTCTATTGTGTTTTTACAAAATTTATAGGATATAGTTGACATCAGATACATGGTTGCCTTCAAAATATTAAAAATATTCTTATTTCATAATTTAGGTAACCCAGTCTTCATCATACTGTGATTGTAAAATAGGTCACAACAGTTTTAATCACTAGCCTGTTTCTCAGAAATAAAGTATCCTCCATTACTTTTAGGAGACTCCTATAATTCCACTATACTTTGTCCATGATACCACTGCACCAACATTTCCCAAAGTGGAGTCCCCAGAACACTAGACCCAGAGATACTTTATAGAGAAAGAGACCCAAAGTCTAGAAAATACTATGCCTAGATCCCCCTTTTAGTGAGAGATTGTACACATTTGCACAGTACAGATCTGAGAAGTCCCATTTCAAAAGTCCTAGTGACTTTTTAAATCCAAAGTCACCCACCTGCTGACTCAGAAAGTGAAGTTTATGTTTGAAGGATAGGTTTGCAATATCCGATGACTTTTATGACTTCAACTTGTAAAGTGAATAGGGCTGATATCGGTGACTCCATGTGAGAGGTAAGAAAATTGAGGCATGAAGAGGTTAAGTCACTTGTTCAATGCCACCCAGCATGTGTGTGACAACACTGGGACTCAAGTTCAATGCTTGTTTGATTACCCCCTGTTTGGGGGCCCCTGAATAGTCACAAGAGGCTGGGACAGTCACATATCTCCTGCCATCCAAACACAGAAACACACCTAGCTTATAGAAAAAGCAACATGGTCACAGGACTTCTCCCAGATTCCTGGTCTTGTTGTCCCACCCTAATACCTCAGCAAGGCCAGTAAGCTCTTGCTGCCTCCTTCCACTAACTCACACCCAAAATGTGTGCCAGCCTTTCTCAGTTCACAGCCATTAGTGATGACAAATCTCCTGAACATTTCAAGAAATGGTGACATTTAATGAATTGGAGCAACAAAATATGTGCAAACCTTATATTTAAGGTTGGTAAAATTTTTTAAGCTTTTACAAATGTAAAATTACTCATTAGCTTATGACACAGGAAATATATCCATTGTAATTTGATTTGCTCGCAAAATCATTAACTTTCATTATAGTTCAAATAAACCATAAAGTGCATTAATTGAGTTTATATGTGAATGTATTATATTTTCATATAAATGGAACATTATATTGCCAAGCTTTAAACAGTTTAGCTGGTTTTAATATTTTTGAATTTTGGGGAAGCAGGAAAACTCCGGGGAATAAATGAAACAGTATATGTTAGTAAAACAGAAGGAGATTATATTTTCAGGGCAGAGTACGCCAGTGGAAGACAGAAGAGAGACCATCATTTCACAAAAGGAGCTTAGAAAAAGTAAAACATAAAAAGAGAGAACAGAATTTTTAAATATAAACCAACAAAAATACCTCGATACATTGAAGATATTTCTGCATGCAAGTAAGTCCGATCAGCACCTTATCCAGAAACTTCTACATGGAGTTTCTTGCCTTTCAGGGGTTTCCTTTACATCCTTTTGTTGACTTTCAAAAATTAGAGTTTTGTCCCAATTGAGACAAGTTTCTCCTTGTCTATTTTCCAACACGTCTCACTTTCTCTCACCAGAGATATAAGTGTATGGATATGTCTGACTCAACTGAAGAAAAAAACCCTTCCTACCTCTGCTCAAAGTAAATTCCTCTGGTGCCTCCCTGGCAGTTGTAGGAGCCTGAAAAACACTAGCCAGTCCCCTCATCCTCCTTCATCCACACCTCTGCCAGCTTCCTGTTGGTTCCTTCTTAAATCACTCAGCAACATCAATGCTTGGTTCTTTTTTTGAGTTGAGGGTCTCACTCTGTCAGCTAGGCTGGAGGGCAGTGTCACCACAGCCTCAATCTTCTGGGCTCAGGTGATCCTCCTGCCTCAGCCTCCTGAGCAACTGGAACTATAAGAGTACGCCACTATACTCCACTAATTTTTTAATTTTTTTGTAGAGATGAGGTATCTCTATGTTGCCCAGACTGGTCTTGAACTCCTGGGCTCCAGCAATTCTTCCACCTCGGCCTCCCAAAGTGCTGGGATTATAGGTGTGAACCACCATGCCAGCCAATGCTCGGTTCTTTATCTCCACTTATCTAATCCATAGTTGCCTCTTGTTTTTCAACATAATTGATCTTAAAAACAAAGTTGATCAACCACTTATGTGTTTAAGAATAGTTTATAAACTTATACGGGCCCCTTTCCTTGCTGCTTCATTCTTCCATTCAACAGACTTCTCTAAAGGGTACAGAAAGTGTGAAAACATGGCTCCTGTCCTAGAAGGACTCAGTCTAGCAGAAGAGACTGTCCACAATAAATTATAAGACCACACAGTAAACACCACACCAAGAACTGAAAACATGCAGAGAAGGAAGCAACGAACTCTACTGGGAGAGTTAGAGATGTTTTAAAGAGACCGTGGTCTTCCAACTGGGTCCTGAAAGGTGTAGTTTATCGGTCTAAGAATTGGAGCACAGGTATACCTGAGGCAATAGCCTGTTTTAATCAGAATAAATGAGATGGCCACTTTTACATACATGCCAATAAAGTTTCAGAGGTGCAAATGCAGTCAACCTCAAAATCTCTGTGAGAGAAATTTACACTTTCTGACTCAAAGCAGGGACATCAATCAGCTTCTGGCATCCTCTCCACCTTACCTCAGTGTCCTGTCAGGAACCTCTCGGCACCTTCACCCACGATGATTTAAATAGGTTATCCTTTCTTCCAAGTTCTCAGACCTACCTGTTAACATCCTTCCTTCACACCTGATAAATGAACCAGCAATTCATTCTCGTGGAAATACAGCTGTAAAAGTTCATAAATAATAAATTAAAACTTGCAGTTGCCATCTAGGTTGAAATAATCCTCAGACTGACTATTGGCAGGGCACTTAGTCACAGCTTATGAGGGAACACGGTTCCACTACATTCAGTTCTAATTTTTGTCCAAGGGAAATTTTCCAGGTAAACATGGACAAAAATGTCCGAACTCTTGGCTTTATGTAGGCCTATTTGCTGATTGTAATTTGGAGAGATTATCCATGAATCCTGGTTTTTCTGATTTTCCTCAAAAACAAAAACTAAAACATGAGCAAAACTTCTGTTTCTCATATCTTCCATCTCTCCTTTATTTCCCTACCAAACACTGGGAGCCAATGATCTCTCTATCTCCATTTGGTGACCACCATTTCCTTCTCCGACCACCATCCACCCTTATCTTCCCTACAGTGAGATTTTCCTTGGGCCACTCCAATTCTATTCTACTGATTCTGCCTCTTGAAGATCTCTAACAACCTTAATCCTGGACCAAATGTTCCCATCAAAGCTTGATATTTATGCCACATTATGTATTATTATCCTGTCTACCATCTATCCTCGAAGTTGCCCTCTTTCTTGATTTTGGATGCAGCCATTCAGCAAACATCTCTCAAACTGCTACTCTGCTCCCTAGTCTGTGCTAGGCACTAGGGTTAGCACCATCCCTGTCTTCAAGGTATTTATAATCCTATGGGGAAGACAGAAAAGAGCTTGATAATTCAAACAGGTACTACGTTTTATTTGAAGATTTTATTGAAAGATGAACTGGGTGTCCGAGAACAGGATCCTGTCACCCAACCAAAGAAAATATGCTCAACTGCTGAGTATGGTGGCTCACACCTATGATTCCAGCACTTTGGAAGGCCAAAGCAGGAGAATTGCTTGAGTACGGGCAACATAGAAAGACTCTATCTCTACAAAAATAAAAAATTAGCCAGGTGTGGTAGTATGCACCTGTAGTCCCAGCAACTTGGAAGGCTGAGGTGGGAGGATCACTTGAGCCCAGAAGTTTGAGGCTGAGATTGAGTTCACAAGGACGGGAGAGAAACCAGGGCATTTCTGGAAAAGAGAACATCTGTACTTCTCCAGTCCTGTTTCCCTGACTATCGCTCCATTTCTTTTCTGTTTTGATTCTGAGTATGAACTGAGGCTCAGTCCTCACTCTTCAGTACTTCTCTACCCACTTCAGCTCCTTATTAGAGCCTTCCTTGTAGTTTAATTAACCACACAGAAGATGGTTCAAGTTGAGCCTCCAGTCTGGGCTCCCCCAACTCCCTGCAGCACAGTCCCACATGAAGCTCCCCTGGTTGTTAATGTCTTCAGAACCTGGCTTGCTCTTTGCCCCTGAGAAATGGCCCCTTTGTGGTTTCAGGGTTTCCAGCAATAGAACCACCCTTCTCCCAGGCACTGGAGTTCAAAGTTCTGAGAATAATCTTTTTCTTTTCTCTTTACTTCCTATATAGTTTTCCAGGCACTCATGAACAAATAAAACATCATTGCTTTCCCTTCTTCTAAAATCGCTAATAACTCTCCTGTATCCTCAAAATAAGGTAAAATTTTAACCTAAATTTAAGATTCTCCATAATCTGGTGCCGTATCCAATTCCAACAACTACCCATCCTCACCACATTTATATAACACTCACTGATTTTCAGCGTGTCTTCCCAAACATTATCTCTTGTGATCCACCACAAGACTGATAAGATAGACAGAGAAGGTATTGTTGTTCTTCCTTTTTTGGAAGATAAAACCAAGATTCTGATAAGCAGATCTTATCAGGTCTTCTGATTTTTCACCTACTGCTCCTTCCCATTACACCACATCATGTTTTATGTTTTGGTTTGTCATATAAGAGCAACATCAATTGTTTCATTTGGGAGTCCCATATTCTTGCCAAAGTGTGAGCTTCCAAAAAGCAGGAAGAGGGTTTTTTTCTGTAGTTCCTCAGCCTAACACTAACACTGTACATAGAAAAATGCCCAATAAATGTTTCCTGAAAAAAAAGTTCTAAACCTCATAATTTTGCTTAGAGAGGTCACAATCCTACCTTCTTGCTTAAAATTCATCACAGGGCAACCCGCTTTCGGGTCCCCTCCTGCTGAGGGAGCTTTTCTGTCTTCTTAATAAACTCCTACTTTCTCAAAAAACAAAAACAAAAAACCCCCCAAAAAACTCATCACAAAAAAAAAAAAAGAAAACTACAAACGCAAAGTGGAAAACTTCATGTGGAAAACTTAAAGGTCAAGGCAGACCTTGTGGTGCATGACTGTAGGCCCAGCTACTCAGGAGACTGAAGCAGAAGTGTCCCTTGAGCTCAAGAGTTTAAGGCCAGCCTGAACAACACAGCAAGGCACTGTCTAAAAATATAAGATAAATTAACATAAAATAAAATAATAAAATGATCAAGCAAGTGATTCTAAGATCTGAGGGGCAAAATATCTATGTAAAATACATAAAGAAAAATATATAATGTCTTTATTAAAAATGAAAAAAGTTGGTTACAGTTGGATTACACCTGTAATCCCAGAAATTTGGAGGCAGAGGTGAGAGGATTGCCTGAGTACAGGGGTTCAAGACCAGTCTGGGCAACTTGGCAAGACCTTGTCTCTATAATAAATCAAAAAATTAGCTGGGAGTGGTGGCACACGCCTGTAGTTCCAGCTACTTGGAAGGCTGAGGCAGAAGGATCACCTGAGCTCAGCAGGTAGAGACTGCGGTGGCCATGAGCATTCCACTGCACTCCAACCTGGGCAACAGAGACTCCTATTCAAAAAAAGAAAAAACGAAAACAAAACAAAACACAAACTCATCACACTCAGCTCTTCTGATTAAATTCTCTTTATCTAAACTTAGGACCATGGCTAAAAAAGATTTCATGATCTTGCCCTTGCCAACCCCTCTGACTTCATTCTCTTCCTCTCCCCCTTGTCCTACAAGTTCTAGCCATCCTGGCCTTTGTTCTGTTACTCATGCTTGCTGAGTGCATTCCTACACTGGAGCTTTGTGCCTCTAGCTGGAATCTTCTGCCCAGGGCTTTCACGTGGCTGACTTATTCTCACCACTTAGGTCTCCACACAAATGCTACCACCTCAAAGAAGCCTTTCCTGACCACCCAACCTAGAGTTATCCCCTGGCAATTCTCCCTTCCATCATCAGCATCTTTACTTCCCAGCATGTATCATAATCTAAACCTAGTTATTAGTTATGTATGTGTTTATTGCTGTCTCCCACACTAAAATGTAAACTCTGTGGGATTAGAGACCTTATCTCTCATTGCTCAGTACCTAGATTAGGGCACTATCTATTTGTCAAAGGAATAAATGAATGAATATATGAATGAATACATGATGAATAAATATCATCATGTATAGAATCAAGGAGTTGGAGTAGATTATGTATAGAATCAAGGAGTATAGAACCTCATGTATAGAATCAAGGAGTTGGAGTAGATTATCTTTAAGGTCTCTCTCAACCTAATGTTCTTTAATCAAGCTCTTGTCTTTTTATGGAATTAGCTGAGGTTCCTTTATAGGTTTTTATTGGGTAATTTTTTTTCTTGACT